>NC_091473.1:251271159-251501159 GCF_036971445.1 Narcine bancroftii
TAACGTGTCAGGAAGGCACAACAGCAACTGCACTTCCTGAGAAGATTGAAATGGGCAAGGCTACCGGCCACCATTATGTCAGCCTTCCATAGGAGCTCTATCAAGAGCATCCTGGCTGGCTGCATCACAGTGTGGTACGGTTGCTGCAGGGAAATGGATTGGAGGTCATCCACTGGACCCTAAGAGTGCCAGAGAGGATCACTGGCGTCTAAGTGATTTCCTGGGATCGTCTGAAAAGGGAGGGGTGCAAAATCATTGAGGACCCCTTCCACCCTGCACACAGCATCTTTCAGCTGCTCCTGTCGGGGAAGAGATGATACAGGAATATCAGAGCCAGCACCACCAAGCTGAGGAACTGCTTCTTCCCACAAACAATGAAAATGATAAAGGACCAAAGGAAGTGTTCACACTAACCACCCGGGACTCTCATATTGACTAAGTATTATTTAATTATTTATTTGTATGTATGACGACTTGTCCTGCACATGTATGGCTTGTATGTGTTTTGCACCAAGGCCTCGAGAACACGGTTTTGTCAATCAGATGACAATAAACTTGTCTTGACAATTTTGACTCAATTCTTGTTTAATAATGCCATCAACATTCATCTTTTAAAAAATTTCACAACTGCCATTTAATGTTGAGCTCCCGATGCTGACAATTGTGTATTTTCTGCTCCTGTGACTACTCCAGGATTGTAGTGAATCCTAAAGGAAATACTAATATCAAATCAAAGCTCCATTCCCCAGTAATAGGCAGCGTTATTGGAAGAACAAAGTCCTTGTATCCTAATCACAACTGCACAAGAGCAGGATCTTGTACATGAAGGTATGATACATATGATGTATGCTCCGTCAACCACCATCACGCCGAACACTGGCACCCTCAGGGCTGTGTGCACAGCCCGCTCCGGTTCACGTTACTGGCCCACTACTGCATCACCAGATCCAGCTTCAATGGTGCTCTCAAGTTTGCACATCAGACAACAGCAGCTGGCCTCATCAGCAACAACGAGTCACACAACAGAGAAGGAGGTGATCATGAAGCTCAGAAAGACGAGGATTGGCCACCCACCACTGCATAGTAGAGAGAGCGGAGAGCACCCAAAGTTCCTTGGAGTTTCACTTAACGATTGACCCATCGTGGTCACTCAACATCTCCTCACTTGTCAGGAAGATACACTTCCATTAAAGTGGCAGAGTGAATTTCTGTAACCCTAATGGCTGTAATATATGGAAGTCACGTGCACCAGGATCACATGGTATATTTGGAACCAAGATCAGGAAAAATATCTTCATTTAGAAGGTGGAATCACAATGGTGGCATTTCTGCAGCGTCTGAATTCAGGTGGCTGCCTGTTTTTTGACAATACCTAGAAGAAGGGCTCAGGCCCAAAATGTTGGGCAATCTACCTTTACCTCCTATGGACACTGCAAGACCGGCTGAGTCCCTCCACCAATCCTTTACTGCTTTCCCAAGAGCAAAGGAGGCTGACATGGAGGTGTATAAAATCATGAGAGGGATGGATAGGGCAGATAGACAAAGGCTGTTCCTCATGGTAGGAGTGTCTAAAACTAGGGGGCACTGGTTAAGGCAAGAGGAAGGTGGTTTAAAGGAGACATGAGGAGTAAATTTTCACACAAAGAGTTGTTGGAATCTGGAATGAGCTGTCAGAGGAGATAGTGAAGGCAGGAACGGTAACAACATTTGAACGATAGATATTTGAATGAGCAGGGTTTAGAAGGATATGGATTTTTATGGGCATTGGGTCAGCATAGACGTGGGGAGCTGTCGGGCCTACTTTTATGCTGTATAATGGACGTATATTACAGAAGAGGGTGCACAGTAGTTGTCTAGTTTGTGAATCAATGCATTAACTGGTCCTTTTACATATTTGTATAATTTTTCCACAATTTTTCTGAAAAGTCACAGGTAAAAATGTTTTAATATTCGCAATAGCACATACACATGCAGTAGATTATTTTCCTCGGACACTTCAGAGTTCACGAAGGAAAAAATTAACTTGCCGCAGTGGGATAATTATACAAGTCAGGGAAATTCAGCATCACAGGAACATTTTAATTACACTGAAGTGTGCTGGAGGTTTCATTTTTATCTGTTTTAAGAGGAGATTTTTGAAAAGGTTGAATCCACTGAAACACATCACTTGCAGCGTGATGGACGGCAAGCAAAGTGGCAAGGATCCACACCTCCCACAGCAGTCTGAGGTAGGTTGATGGTGGGCACCAAAAAGAGAGTTGAGTTTTTGTTTGGCCAACATTAAGCTTCATCTTAGAGACTCTATGCAGCAGCCTTTTCAATAAGGGAAGTGCCGCCTCCCTTGAAGCTAACCCTGCTTGTGTTGTTTGACTGTGAAGAGAAAGCATAAAATTATGGAGGAGGCTAGAATCAATGGTCGACACTCTTCTGAATATTAGACAAACAACTGGAGGAACTCAGTGGGTTGAGCAGCATCCATGGGAGAAAAAGAAAGGTCCACATTCTGGGCCGAACCCTCCATCAGGATTTCCAAACCCTACGATGCTGCTCAACACACTGACTTCTTCCAGTGGATTGTTTGTTGCTTCACTCTTCTGAGTGCATTACAGTGGAAGTTGGTATTAGCAGTGACAAGCAGAACCAAGAAACAACATTCCCACATAAATGGAACACATCCAAGTGAAGACTGAATGGTCACGATGAGCAAGGCAGTATGCAATTTGTATACCTGAGTTAGAAAGACTCAGCGGTGCAGTAGGTAAGGTTGAATTCAGATTGACAGGTCACTCACTGACTGTAACAGCTGTAACACAGCTGAACAACAATGAAGAATTACAGAGACGCAGAAAGGGAAAGAGAATGTGGCAACTGTGAGGGGACCGTTCTTCTGAAGAGTACAACTACAACAGTGTTCTGTAGGCAGGATTGAAAATTGAGAGGCCCAGAAATTACCAAGCCAGATGTACTCTGAAGGAGATGAGGGAAAAATGGTATACGACTGTGCTAAAAGTAGGGCAAAGACAGAAAAGAGGAAGAGGAAGACTGTGCTAAAACTAAGCCCGAGCTCTCTGAATACATCGACTGTGCTCAACACCTCCACATAACTGCATTTTGCAGTTTGCAATTCAGTTCGTGGGAGTTAAAATGTCAATCCAACACAACATTTAATAGTGTTGAAACTCCAAAACATCACTCAAACTATAGAAAATATGCAAAGAATAAAGTACTGTTGAACTTTGGCTGCTGTCATCACCAAATTAGTTTGGCCATTTATTCACTTTTCCTTAATTGATGTCATTTTCTAGTTCTTTGGAACCACCCTTAACAGATTTATAAGATTGGTTGAACAGGTTACTAAATATCTGGAAATAAATTCTGGACCTCAAAATTTACCCTCTTAGACAACACCTTCCAAACCCATGACCTGTAGCAAGTAGAAAGACGAGGGCAATAAAATCATCAGGACTCCAATACCTGGAAGCTCTCCAAGCCTCACACTATCCTGACTTGAAAATATATTGCTGTTTCTTCAACGTCACGAGGTCAAAATCCTCAAGAATGCAGTGGTTCAAGAGGGCAGCTCACTATTACATTCTCAAGGGCAATTAGGGATGAGTAATTAAATTCTGGCTCAACCTGCAAAGGCCTTGGCCAAATAAAATACCCCTGGAGAAGCGAGTTAAAAATCTCACCACTGGTGCTGGGAAATCTTAATTTGGGAAATTAATCAACCTTGCCTTATTTTTTCCAAAAAATCTACTATGACATAAATACATAAACAGGAGCAGGAGTCGGCCATCCAGCCATCGTGCCTGTTCTGCCATTAAATACAATCATAGCCATAGACTCAGCTCCACACCCATTCTCCATAATCTACGATTCCCCTGCTATTAAAAAAAATCAATGTGTTTTAAATACATTGAAATACACTTATTATTAATAGTGGTGATCTTGAAACAATTTGCCTGCTACAGTATCAACATCCATTTTTTTAAGTCAAGTTTATTATCATCTGATTGCACAAGTACAACCCAAAAAAACAGAATTCTCCGGTCCTCGCAAACACGCAGACACACAGCCAGACATGACTCACATACAGACAAACAATACTTATGTGGGACAAGTATCCATATATACAAATAAATAGATAAATATTATTTCAGAAATATGAGAGTATTGGGTAGTTAGTGAGAGCAGTTTCTTTGGTCGTTCAGCTGTCTTACTCCCTGTGGGAAGAAGCTGTTCCTCGGCCTGGTGGTGCTAGCTCTGATCCTCCTGTATCTCTTTCCTGACAGGAGCAGCTGAAAGATGCTGTCTGCATCTAGGGTCCACAATGATCTTGTGCACCAAAAGCACCCTCTTCACGCAACAGTCCCAGTAAATTACATCGAAGTTGGGGGGGGGGGGGGGGCGGGGTGGAGGGAGATTCCAGTGATCCCCTCTTGTCACTTTTATGGTCCTGAATTAACCTCAGATCAATTTTCAACAGCAATCATACCACATAGTGATCCAGTTGGCCAAGATGCTCATGACAGCTCCCCGTAGAAGGTTGCCTGCTTCAGGCCTTCTCAGGAAGTGCAGTCGCTGTTGCTCCTTCCTTCCGATCTACTCCAGGCTGCAATTCCCTCAATGGGACAGATCCCCACTGCTCCCAATCCCTTGATCTTTCAAAAAGGTATCAACCTCAGCTTTAAATGAGCTAGTCACACAGTCTAGGGCAGAAAATTCTAAACATTTTTCCACTTTAGGATGGTGCCATAGAATCTGACTTCCATCTAGCAGAGTAGAGTGAGGAGATGTGTGTCCACAATAGGTCATTAATTAAGTGGACTCCAAGGATCTTGGTGTTCTCCACTCTCTCCACTTCAGAGTTATGATGTGTAGTGAAGTTTGGTCATTCCTGGTCCTACTGAAATCCATGCCCATCTCCGTCTTATCCATGATGAGACTCAGGTTGTTATCTCTCGCACCATAATCACAAGATTTCACTACTATTTTTCAGGTAATGAGCACTTCCACCCTTTCCTGGATAAAGCTCACAAACGCGACTCCAAGCCCGAACAAGATGGTTGATTCTTCATTACAATGGTCTAGCAAGCCAGTAGTATCAAAAAATGAATGAACAAAATAAAAATAAAAACTGGATTAAAAAAATAAAACTTACTATTAGGCCATGTCTGGAATTCACATACAACAATGTTGCTCAACCCCATTGATTTGCGAAGTCCTTCTGGTGAATGTCTGGGAGTGTTCTTCAAGTTGGGAAAGCTACCTAAAAATCTGGAGAAGAGATAGTCTGGCATAGTTGCACACAAAGAATAATATCTTTCAGGCAACATCCAAGAATCTCCATTACAATCCTCATGTGTATCCTGTCACCTAACTGGGTGGGCCTACCTGGGGTGAGGGCACAGTGGTCAGCAACTGGGAAGGACTGGATCTCCACAATATTAACCATGGACCCAATGGACACTTGTGGTTTCAAGTGTCCTTCACAGGCAAGGAATCCTGAATGCCACCTACTGTTTTAACTGGCTTCTTTATAACATTTAACCAGTCTAGGTAAAAGGTTCTGCCTCGAAAAGACAACCATTCTTGCTATCCAGTGCTTTTGTTATGGTCTCCTCAACATCAGAGAGACTGGAATGCAGAATGGGAGATCGCACCTTGGCTCTGACCACCATAATAGCGTGGATCTCCAAGTGGCCACCCATTTCAATTTCCCGTCCCATTCCATTCCCTTGCTTATAGGTCTGTCCATTGTTTTGTGCACCTCCCAGATAGAGAGGATTCCACTCTTAAGCTTTGCTTTCCCCCCCTACCCCCCTCTTTAGTTATTCCAGTTCCTCACTTCCTTTCACCTAGCCTAGACTCCTCCCCCCCCCCACTTCCTGTGGTGTTTCCCCCCCCCCCATCTATCACCTCCCACTCTCACCACCCCCTCCCCACCCTTTTGTTCAGACATCTCTCATGTTCACCCTCTCCTCGATGAAGGGCTCAAGCCTGAAACGGTGGTGATAGATCTTCACCTTTGCTACCTAAAGGCACTATTTGGCCTGCTGAGTTTCTCCAGCACTTGTGTGTTTTTTCATTTAACCACAATGTTAACAGAATCCAGTGTTTTACCACATAAATACTGTGATGAGACAGGCAGAATATCTTGTGATCTCCTGACTCCACAAAGACTTTCATCCAACAACAAAGCAAACGTCAGGAGCACTGCAAAATACTCTTTCCTTGCCTGCATCATCCATCGACACACTGAGCTCATGTCTAACCAGGAGAGACCACCCCACTTGATCTTTAAAATACTAGAAAATAAGGGTTTGGTCTACTCGGTCTTCAGGCCTAGCCCACCCTTCAAAATGATCACTGTCTGATCTACTCCAGACTGCAACTCCCTCAATGGGCCAGATCCCCATTGCTCCCAATCCCTTGATCTTTCAAAAATGTATCAACCTCAGCTTTAAGACATTCTCCACTTTAGAATGATGCCATAGAATCTGATTTCCATCTGGCAGAGCAGACGTGGCTTTGTTTAAAAGATGGATCGGTGAATGGTGCTTTTTACCGGTATGCGTTTGATCTCTGATTGTATTAAGACCACTATCTATTTAAAATCACCTCCCACTCCATCTAATGGCCACAGTGCACACAGCATTTTCAGGTTTCAAGTGAATAAACATCGTACAACATTTTACCCAGGTGCCCATTTCACTTGGATGGTACACAGCTAATAAATACATCCATCGAGATTAGGGGTTAATAAATAACTCGCAAAGAAAGGGCTAAATACCCCCATTTAATTAACATTTTACTTGGAAAATGTCATCACTGATGAAAGAAAGAAAGAAAAATGTGCAGTAAAATTCTTCTTGAAACAATAGAGGCTGAAGACACTGATTGCAGTTAAAAACTGGCAAAACTCCACTGGTATTTTCAGTACCTAGAGGAGACAAAGATATATTGCTGACATTTTTTAGGCCCGAACCCTGGAAAAAAAATCAGAATGTGCCAGAAGCAGGGTATATCAGAAAGTCTCTGAATTCAAACAATGGAGGAGAAATCCAGACCAACAAAAGGTGTTAATTGGATATGATAAGGGACCAAGTAGAATTATCATGTCTGTGTGAAAGGAGACAAGGAATGGAGACTACGGGGAAGCAGGGGGGGTGGGGTTTTAATGAAAGCCAGAGAAGTTGCTATTAATGCCATCCAGTTGAAAAGTGCCCAGTCGGAAGATGAAGTTTTTGTTCCTTCAATTTACACGTGTTCTCGGTCTGGCAGCACATGAGACCATGGACAGACATGTCAGCAAGGGAATGGGATGGAGAATTGAAATGAGATCCACGCTACTGTGGTGGGCAGAGCTGAGGGTGCTCAACAAGGTGAAGTAAAATTCTCATTAACCAGAATTCAAGGCATCAGCAAAGAAAATTGTGAAAATGGTTTAAAATTGGTGCCTCCCTAATGGTTATTTCACCAATCGTGCAACACAGTCTCAAGGCAACCAGCAAATTCACTTGGCATCTATCAACCCCATAGGCGCCGGATACCATGGGATTTTACTGTACAAGGTTGGTATCATCATTTTCAATTCCACCCATGTTTCTGCAGCTGAAGTCTCCTCCAGTGGTTCAAGGGCAAACAGGTCACAGTATGTGGGTCAGATTTGATCCACTCTGTGATAGCACAGCCAATTTCTACATATTACAACGCAAAGGTCCAGGTCAGATCTCAGTGAGGCAATCCTATTGCTCTCTCGAAGTTCGTTCATTATCATCTGGCTGTATATAGATATATATATATCTATATACATACATACATACATATATATATATATATATATATACACACACACACACATATATATATAAATTATATATATATATATATATAATATATATATATATATATATAATATAATGTATATAGAACGCTTCCATCAGCGTTGTCTCCACTCCATCCTCAACATCCATTGGAGCGCTTTCATCCCTAACGTCGAAGTACTCGAGATGGCAGAGGTCGACAGCATCGAGTCCACGCTGCTGAAGATCCCCAAGCTGCGCTGGATGGGTCACGTCTCCAGAATGGAGGACCATCGCCTTCCCAAGATCGTGTTATATGGCGAGCTCTCCACTGGCCACCGTGACAGAGGTGCACCAAAGAAAAGGTACAAGGACTGCCTAAAGAAATCTCTTGGTGCCTGCCACATTGACCACCGCCAGTGGGCTGATATCGCCTCAAACCGTGCATCTTGGCACCTCACAGTTTGGCGGTCAGCAACCTCCTTTGAAGAAGACCGCAGAGCCCACCTCACTGACAAAAGGCAAAGGAGGAAAAACCCAACACCCAACCCCAACCAACCAATTTTCCCCTGCAGCCGCTGCAACCGTGTCTGCCTGTCCCGTATCGGACTTGTCAGCCACAAACGAGCCTGCAGCTGACGTGGATTTTACCCCCTCCATAAATCTTCGTCCGCGAAGCCAAGCCAAAGAAGAAAGAGAAAGAAGAGATATATAAATTTTATATATATATAAACAAGTGTTTCACCAGACCACAATACATTTTTTTTAAATTGGAATACAAACATAAAGATAATTAAAAATGTAAATTTTTTGAACTAATTTTACTCGTTTACAGGATCTCACAGCCTGCAGGCTATTTCCCAGCCTGCTGGTCCTGATGTGTATTTTCTCTGACTGATTTTGATTCTTTTATACTTTACTGCACAAAGGAAGAACATTTCATTTGTAAGTTATGCCATCCTAGATTGGGGAAAAAATATTTACAGAAATCTAAACTAGAGGGAGGGTTGGCATTACCCAACTTTAGAATTTATTACTGGGCAATTAATGTTAGTTACTTAAGGTATTGGTTGAATTATTCAGAATTATCTCTAAATCCCCATTGGGTAAATTTAGAAATTAAACCGATACAAAATTTTTCAATTAGCTCTATTTTGGGAGCTGCTCTCCCTTTTACTCTTACTAAATTATATAAACAAATTGATAATCCAATGGCTAAACATACACTACGTATATGGTTTCAATTCCGGAGATTTTTTGGCCTAACTCATTTTATCTTGGAAACTCCTATTGTACTAAATTTCCTTTTATATCCCTCTCTAATTGATCAAGCTTATTTACTCTGGAAAGTTAAAGGTATAACATGCTTTTCGGATTTATTCTTGGATAACTCTTTCATGTCATTTGAACAATTATCCATGAAATATGATTTACCTCAATCTCATTTCTTTCGATATTTGCAGATTAGGAGTTTCTTAGTTTCGACTTTACCCTCTTTTCCCAGTCGGGAGACTACGACTGTTTTAGAGGATATACTATATTCAAAATTCCCTCCAAAAGGTGTGATATGTAAATTATATAATATAATTACAAAAATAAATTCTGGGACTTTTGAAAAGTTTAAAAATGATTGGGAAAGAGAACTCAACCTTCATATTTCTAATGAAAATTGGAATAAAATTCTGCGACTGGTAAACTCTTCTTCTCTATGTGCAAAACATTCACTAATACAGTTTAAAGTTGTTCATAGAGCTCATATGTCTAAAGATAAACTCCATCACTTTTATTCTCATATCGATCCTATATGTGATAAATGTCAATTGGAAATAGCTTCTCTTACACATATGTTTTGGTCCTGTCCCTCTTTACAGAATTATTGGAAGGAAATTTTTTCCATTATATCTACTGTTTTTAATATTGATTTACAACCACATCCCATTACTGCAATTTTTGGATTACCTATGATAGATTTGACTTATTTATCTCTTCCTGCAGATCGTATGATTGCTTTTCTTACACTAATGGCTAGAAGATCTATACTATTGAATTGGAAAGAGGTTAAATCCTCCCACTGTTTTCCAATGGTTTACCCAAACTATACTATGTTTAAATTTAGAGAAAATTAGAAACTCTGTCTATGAATCCCCTTCTAAGTTTGAGTTAACCTGGCGACCATTTATTCAATATTTTCATTTGTGGTGAGTTGATCTGGCTCTGTTTTCTTTCTATGATTATGTATGATAATTGGGCTGTAAGATGAGATCGGAGTGATCGGCGTGGTTTAGCTATATCTGTAGCTTTTTTTAAAAGTTTTTTTAATTCAGATTTGTTTTTTCTTCTTTTTTGGGTTTTTTTTTCTCTTTTTTCATATATTGTTATTAATTATCTTTTTTTTTTAGAGATAGTTCACACCCTAAACTGATCTAAAATTTTTTTTTATGATATATTTTTATTCTGTAATATTATTGTTTAATATCTCTGTATTAATTCGTTACTTACTATGTATTTTTCATATCTCTTTGAACTGTTATGTGTTGATAAATTATAATAATAATAAAAAGATTGAAAAAGAAATGTGCCACCAGCACATCTTTGGAAGGTGGGAGGAAAACTGGATCTCCCAGAGGAAACGCACGTGTTCACAGGGTGAATGTGCAAATTCCATCCCGACATCACGGGAGGCAAGGTCTCAATGGAATCATTACTCACAATCACCCTTCAGCAACTCTTGCTTTGCACATTATTTATCGCTGATTTTTTTTTGTATTATACAGCTTGCTTACATTTCTCTCTTTTATATACGTCTTTTCTAGAGTACAGTTTATACTACCGATAAGTAGAGATTCTGCCTGGCCTACAAGATAAGGAATCCGAGGGTTGTATGTGATGTCATGAATGTATTGAACGCGATAAAAAAGAATGTTATCTACTATTCCTGCTCTCAGTCTGTTGCCTTGGAGGATCGAGCCCTGTAATGAGGGTTTCTGCCTCCAAAACATTTCAAGGACTGAGAGGAAATCAGAGAACTGCAGATGTCTCAACTTCCTCATGAGTTTCCAGAGGTTTGGCATTACATCAAAAACCTTGGCGAACTTCTGCAGAGGTGGAGTGGAAAGTGCGCTGACCAGCTGCATCAGGCCTGGTAAGGGGGGCACCAATACCTCAAAGCAGAAAGCCCAGCAAAACAGGTAGTGGATAGAGCCCAGTACATCATAGGCAATACTTCTCACCATCAAGAAAATCTACATGGAACGCTGCCATTGGAGACCAGCAGCAATCATCAAGGATCCACACCACTGAGGTTAGACTCAAATTCAATTTATTGTCATGAACATGTAACGAAATTCATTGTTTTGTGGCAGCACCACAGTGCAAACATTCATCTAAAACACCCTACAAAAATAGTGCAAGTAAAAGAAAAAGACAAAATAAGGTCTGTGGTTCATTGCTCATTCAGGAATCTGATGGCAGCGGGGAAGAAGCTGTCCTTGTGCCGCTGAGTGCTTGTCTTCAGACTCCTGTACCTTTTCCGCCCCCCAAAGGTAGCAGAATGAAGAGGGCATGACCTGGGAGGTGGGGGTCCTTGAGGATAGAGGCTACTTTCTTAAGACACCACCTCTTGGAAATGCCCTCGATGGAGTGAAGACCCGTGGCCGTGATGTCGCATACCGAGTTAACAACCCTCTGGAGTTTTTTCTTGTCTTGAGCATGGCACCTCTGTACCAGTGATGCAACCAACCAGAATGCTCTCCACAGTACACCCATAGTAGTTTCCAAGAATCTTTGATGACATCCCAAATTTCCTCAAAGTTCTCACAGTTTCGCTGCTGGCGAGCCTTCTTTGTGACTGCATTGACATGGAGGCCCAGGACAGATCTTCAGAGATTTTGAAACCCAGAAATTTGAAGTTTCTAACCCTTTCCACTGGTGACTCCTCTATGAAGACTCATTCGTGATCTCCTGATTTCCCCTCCTGAAATCCACAATCAGCTCCTTGGTTTTGCTAACATTGTGTGCAAGGCTGTTGTTGTGACACCATTCAATGAGCTGATCTAACCTCCCTCCTCTCCACTTCCTCATCGCCGTGGTGTCATCGGCAATTTGTAGATAGCATTTGAATTGTGTTTGGCCACAGAGTCATGGGTGTGGAGTGAGTGGAGCAGGGGCTACGCCAGTATCCTTGAGGTGCACCTGTGTGACATACTCTGCACCAGCTGCTGCCATCAGGAAAGAGGTACAGGTGCCATGAGTCTCCTACCACCAGGTTCAAGAACAGTTGCTGCCCCTCCTCCATCAGGGTCGTCAACAACAAACAATCAGAGATTCATTGAGGATTCTTACTTTACACATTATTTATTACTGGATTTTTTCCTCTAGATTGCATGTTTGTTTACATTTCTCTCTATTATACACATTGTTCTTCTTGATTACAGTTTATAGATACCAGTAACTGCAGGATAAATAATCTCAGGGTTATACAGTACGTGATGTATGTTCTCTGACAAATTTGAACTTTGTTGCAAATATGAAATAGAAAGAATGGAATTCTTAATCTAAAACATTATCTCCATTTCTCTTTCCACAAATACTATCTGGACTGCTGACAGTTTCAGTATTTTCTGTTTTGTTTAAATTTCCGGTAATGGGTTAAATCAACGTCCTGATGAAAATAGCATGGTCACCATCCTTCAGCAATTTCAATTGCTGACCACCCCCTCCAGCAAAAGTTCTTCCTATTTTCCCTCTCTCTCTTCCTCCCCACCCCCCATACATCTCCCTTCAACTTCCTCTACTCTAAAATCAGCTCAAGCTCATACAATATTTTGCTTAATTCTAGTTCTGGAGTTGACCCTGAGCAATGACAGGCAAGGTGCAATTCTGCTGCGCTCTTGCTATGGGCTCTGGTGAAGATGCGCAGATTTGCATTCACCCATGCTTCGGAACATTTTCTTCTGCGGGTACTCTCCAACCCATTGTTTTGCACAATATTCCCATTCAGTTAACCCTTCTTACAAACGAAAGAGAAGCAGGAATAAGAGCAAATGAAACAGGAGCCTGTTCCGCCATTCAATAAGAACATGACTGATCTGCTGTGGACTCAGCTCCACTGGCTTCCTTGTTTCCTATAACCCCCCTAATTCCACTGTTAATTAAAGATCTGTGTTTAAAATTTATTTAATGACACAACCTCAACTTCATTTGGAAAAAATTCCACACATTCTGTACTCTCCGGGAGAATCAGTTCCTTCTCCTCGCTATCTTAAATATACTCCACCATATCTTGAGGCTATGCCTATTAGTTCTCGACTCCCTTGCCAGCAGAAACAACTTTCTTGCTTCTATGTTATCTATTCCCTTCTATAACCTACATCCTCCTCCTTCTAAACTCCAATGAGTATGGTCCCAGGACACTCCTCATAAGCTAATGCCCTCATTTCCAGAATCAAACTGATGGAACCCTTCTGTTCTGCCTCCAAAGCCAGTACACCCTTTCCCAAGTCAGGAAACTAGAACTACACACAATTCTCCAAATGAGGCATCAGCAGGACAGAGGATCGTTGCAGCAGAACTTCCCTGGTCTTCAATTCAACCCCTCTAGCCAATATCCCATTTGCCCTCTTGGTTATTAATGCCCCTAATTAACTTTTAGTGATTCATGTACAAGCACTCCCAGGTCTTTCTGCACAACACAAAATTGCAATTTTTCACCATTTAAATAAGAGTCTGATATATTTTTCCCTCCAAAGTGGAGAAGCTCACCTTTACCCACACTGTACTCCATCGACCAGACCCATACACTCACAACTTATCTAGATCCCCCTGCAAACACTTTTGGTCCTCTACACAATGCTGCGTTCAATCTAGCACCATTAGTAAACTTGGGTCTTCTCCACTGGATTCCCCTCTCCAAAGGATTTAAAGATGTAAGTCCAACCCCGATACCTGTGGCACATCACTGATGGCCACCCTGAGCAACGATCTGCCTTTTTCTGGTGAATGCTAATCCATTGGGCCTGACTCCATGCATCCGCATTCTATTTGTGGGGCACCTTGTCGAATGCCTTTTAGAAATCCAGGTAAACCACATCCACCTGTTCCTCTCTCCACTGCAGTCATTATATTCGTTAAGCACTCCATAATGAGTTCATTATGACCTGCCCTTCTGCCATCAATGTTGTGTCTGCCCAATTCCTAATTCGACCTCTCTCTCTCTCAGTTCCTTCCCTGCTTCGAGGATTTTCCCCAATTCCAGACCCTAAGTGACTTTTCTCCACAGTGGCATTACATTTAAGGTCTTCCAACCTTACTGATCACCTGTGGCCTAGTGATTACTTCAAGTGGTCTGTGAGTGGAAAGAAAAAGGTTGAGAGCCATTGGAATGTTTCTTAAAGCTTGCTGTCCTAACGAGCTTGTCCGGCAGCTCTTCCATGCACCCACCAGCGACTGTGTAAATAAAAAGTGACCCCCTCAGGTTTCTATTAAATCCACCCCCCCCCCCCACCCGCCCTTTAACCGATATTTCTCGGTTCCCCAACTCCGCTCCACTTATCTCATGCTGTCAGAACTGAACCTGATGCGATCTTCAGTGAACATCCCCTCGCCTGGGGGGCGCATTTGCCTAATTCTCTCAGCCCACAGTTACTTCGTTTCCATCCCCTTCGCCGGAGCAGGAGCGCGATCCCGACTTCGCACCAGCCCGGCGCTGGGAAACATTTCCAAGTGGCTGTGAGCTCAATATCGATCGCATCAAAGCGGGGGAGCACGGGGCACCGACGGGTTCACTCCCCGGGGGGACACGGGGCACCGACGGGTTCACTCCCCGGGGGGACACGGGGCACCGACGGGTTCACTCCCCGGGGGGACACGGGGCACCGACGGGTTCACTCCCCGGGGGGACACGGAGCACCGACGGGTTCACACCCCGGGGGGACACGGGGCACCGACGGGTTCACTCCCCGGGGGGACACGGGGCACCGACGGGTTCACTCCCCGGGGGGACACGGGGCACCGACGGGTTCACTCCCCGGGGGGACACGGGGCACCGACGGGTTCACTCCCCGGGGGGACACGGGGCACCGACGGGTTCACTCACCGGTGGACATGGTGCAAACTGCAGTCGGACGGAAAAGTTGGCGGAGTTGGAGCCCCTGTTGCTGCCGCTCGGGCACCTCCAGTTATCGCCTCCAAAGTCGCAGGAAGCGCCGGCACTTGGCACAAAGAGAAGCGGCAGAAACTACAGGAGCGGGAAGGGGTTTGGTCCAGGCAGTCACCCAAACCAAACGCCCCGGAATCTTCCAGCCTCCATCAAATGATATATGTCTGATCCCCTCTCCAAGGAATGAGGGCACATGTTCATTGCTTAGAACCTCTCCCTGCCCACTCCTCCCTCTCCCCCCCTCCCCCTCCCCCTCCCTCCTCCCCCCCTCCTCCTCCCCCCCTCCTCCTCCCTCCCCCTCCCCCTCCCCCTCCCCCTCCTCCTCCCCCTCCTCCTCCCTCCCCTCCCCCCTCCTCCTCCCTCCCCTCCCCCTCCTCCTCCTCCCCTCCCCCCTCCTCCTCCCTCCCCCTCCCTCCCCCTCCCCTCCCCCCTCCTCCCCCCCCTCCCCTCCCTCCCCTCTCCTCCTCCCTCCCCCCTCCTCCTCCTCCCCCTCCCCCCTCCTCCTCCCTCTCCCCTCCCCTCTCCCCCCTCCTCCTCCTCCCCCTCCCCCCTCCTCCTCCTCCTCCTCCCCCCCTCCTCCTCCTCCTCCTCCCCCCTCCTCCTCCCGCTCCCCCTCCTCCTCCCCTCTCTCTCCACCCCCCTCTCCTCCGGCCCCGCCTCCTCCTCTTCTTCCTCCTCCCTCACACGCACAAGACTTTGTTGTGAAATAAATTTCCTATACACAGACCTCAGCATTAAAAGGGAAGTAACCAAAGGAGACTCGAGCAGTCGTTCTGAACCTTTTACTTTCCACTCCCATCCCACTTTAAGTAATCCCTCTGCCATCGGTGCTCTGTGATTAGTAAGGGGTTGCTTAAGGTGGGATGTCGGTGGAAAGAAAAAGTTTGAGAGCCACCGTTTTAATCGTCCCTCATTGACTCATTATGTGCACGGTTTCCGAACTCCAAAGGAAATGGGCCAATGACCATTTTTCTCAAGCCAAATATTTCAGGAACAATTGGGTCTAGAGCAGTGAATCTCAGCCTTCCCTTTCCACCCACATCCCACCTTAAGCAATCCCTTACTAATCACAGAGCACGGATGGCCTAGGGATTACTTAAAGTGGGATATGAGTGGAAAGAAAAAGGTTGAAAACCACTAGTGTAGACACTGAAAAATGGGAAAAACATAGTGAAACATGAAAATCTGCAGATGCTGTGATTGTGGTAAAAACCTAGAAATGCTGTTGAAACTCAACCAGTCTCACAGTATCCATAGAGGGTATGAAGAAGAGTTCCAGCCCTAAATATTGGTTATATATCTTTACCTTCTGTGTACACTACGAGACCTGCTGTGTTCCTCCAGCATTTCTGTGTTTTTAACTGGAGAAATTTTGACAATCTATGGCTCTCCCTGGATGCTGTCTGTCCCACTGAGTTCCTCCAGAACTTTGTGTATTTCACCTTGAGATCGAAGCAGGAGATTGATCTTCCCAAGATCAAAGATCCTCTCAGTATTCCATGGGTTTCAACTCCAATGTTGGATTGGACCTGGAGGACCAGACCTCAGGCTTCTGTACCTTCTGCCCCAAGATAGCAGTGAGAAGAGGTTGTAAAAGCAGCATTATTTTACAAGGATCATTTAAGTCTCTGATAACATGAGAAAGAAACTGTCCTTGAATTGGGTGATGTGTGATCTCATACTGGTGAATCTTCTTCTCCCTGGGGTAGAGTGTAAAGGGAGTGTGTCTGGGGAGGGGTGTTCTGACCAGGGATGCTCCATGACACTGGCTGCCCTCTTGGGGCAGTACCTCACATCAGTGGACTGGAGTTCAGAGCTTGTGATGGACTTGGCTGTGTCTGCAGCCTTCTGCATTCCTGGCATCCTAAGCTTCCAAACCAGGCCTTGATGCAAACAGTCAGCATACTTTCCACCGTGCACCTGCGGAATTTCAAGTATTCGATGATATTGCCAAGTTTCCTCACACTTCTTAGAGGCGTTAGTGTGCCTTCTACACAAATTGCCTCGTTGTGCTGGATCAAGGAGAGGTCCTCCAATATGTGATTCCTGGGGGCTTGAAGGCCCTAACCCTCTGCACTACTGTCCCATCATAAAGGCAGCTGTGTGCTCCCTCAGCCTCCTCTTTCCTAAGGTCCACAATCAACTCCTTGGTCTGGATGATTTGAGAGCAAGATTGTACTGGTACTACACAATTCTTCATCTCTATTCTGTTTTCTGACTCAATCTTATTAAAACACAGAAGTCTGCAGACACTGAGGTTGAAGTAAAAACACAAAGCTAGGGAAACTCAGCAGGTCAAACAGTGTCCTTTATATAGCAAAGATGAAGGGTTCAAGGGTGTTGCCCATTCCCGGGGGGTGGGCGCGTTTACGGAGCCAGTTCTCACTCGGCTGGGCCATTTCTTCACGTTGGCGGAAGAGAAGCCGAGCGTTCCCAACTGCCCAGACAGTGCGCTCCGCCCCCCAGCCCAAACCTCTTCCCACTACAATTTGCCTGTCATTCCTGCCGCTTCTTTTTGTTTCTTTTTTTGCTATATAAAGGACACTGTTTGACCTGCTGAGTTTCTCCAGCATTGTGTCCTGACTCATTTTACCTGTTATTTGGTCAACCACAGTGAATTTATCGATTGTGTTGGAGACAAGCTTGGCTATGCAATCATGGAATTAGAAGGGATAGAGTTGAACGCTTAAGCGTGCAGCCTTGGGGTGACCCTGTATGGGATGGTCAGTGGCAGGGTGGGGTGATGTTGCCTATCCCACACTGATTGGGATCTGTCAACAAAGAAGTCAAGGATCCAGTTGTAACAGGAGCAACGGAGTCCCGGGTCCCAGAGTCTGCTTATTACATTTGCTTCTTGTGGTTGATGTGATCTAACGCAGAGCGGAGGGCCAGAGGGATGTCCTCTGGTGAATAATAACATGAACCTCTTCTGAGTCAACACATTGTGGCCATGGAGAGAACATCCATCTGCATAGAGGCAGCACTTGAGAACTGAGACTTGGGAGGTGTGGGCTGGTCTCTAGAGCTGTGGGTCCATTCCATCTAGAATAGCCATTTTGAAAGAATGGCCTTTGGTTCTAGAAACAGCAGCCAGAAGAAACATCAACTCTGTATCTATCATTAGGCCCCACTGCTGATAGACCATTTGTATTCAGAAACCATGTTAATCAAATTACACATCAAATTTATTCCTGGATGTTTATCTGTTAATTGTTTCTGTGAATTTAAGTATGCATGTATGTTGTTACCATGTTTTCTGTCTACACAATAAAAACATTAAAATTAATTGCTTTTCATCCTGTTCAGGAACAGTTGCTACCCTTCCACCATCAGAATCCTAAACAACAGACACAATCATTTAAGGACTCTTAACATTATTTATTACTATATGTTAAGGGGTAGACGGCCCAATTGTCAACGAGAATTGAGGAGCAAATCTGTAGCTGCAAGAAACATCAACTTATGGTAGAAGATTTTAACAAGGGCTGGATGCCTTGAAGTTTGTCACATGTGCTCAAGAAAGTATTCTCCAAAAATATATAGAGGAACCAACAAGAGATAGTGCAATACTGGATCTTCAATTAGGGAACGAGACAGGGCAGGTAAAAGAAGTATGTGTTAGGGGAACATTTTGTGTCCAGTGATCATAATGCCATTAGTTTCAAATTAATTATGGAGAAGGACAGACCTGGGCCTCGGGCTGAGATTCTAAACTGGAGAAAAGCCTATTTTGAGGAAATGAGAAAAGAATGAATTGGGACAAGTTGTTTTCAGGCAAGGGTGTGCGAGGAAAGTGAAGACACTCAAAGTGGACATTTTGAGAGTACAGAGTTTGTATGTTCCTGTCAGGATTAATGGCAAAGCTAACAGGCATAGGGAACCTCGGTTTTCAAGGGATAATGGGTATCTGGTTCAGAAGTAGTGTATAGCAGGTATAGGCCTCAAACAACAAATGAGGCACATGAGGAGTGTAAAAATGCAAGAAAAAACTTAAGAAGGAAATCAGGAGGGCTAAACGAAGACATGAGGTTGCTTTGGCAAACAACGTGAAGGAAAATCCTAAGGGTTTCCACAGATATATTAAAAGCAAAAGGATAATAAGAAACAAAATTGGTCCCCTTGAAGATCAGAGTGGTCGACTTTGTATAGAGCCAGAATATATTTTTTTTGCATTAATATTTACTCAGGAAACTGGCGCAGTCTTCGGAAGTGAGGAAAATAAGCAATGAGTGCATGAAACATATACATATTAAAGAGTTCTTGCTGCCTTAAAGCAAATATGGTTGGATAAATCCCCAGGGCCTGACAAGATATTCCCTTGGACCTTGAGGGAGGTTAATGTAGAAATTGCAGGGGCTCTGGCAGAAATATTTAAAATGTCCTAATCCACAGATCTGGTGCCAGAGAATTGGAGGGTAGCTCATCTTGTTTCATTGTTTAAAAAAGTAACCCAGGAAATTATAGGCCGGTGAGCCTGACATCAATAGTTAGAAAATTATTGGGAGGTGTTTTAAGAGATTGGGTATACAATTATTTGGATAACCAGAAACTGATTTGGGATAGCCAACATGGCTTTGTGTGTGATAGGCTGTGTTTATCAAATCTTATAGTTTTTCAAGGAAGTTACCAGGAACGTAGATGAAGAAAAGGCTGTGGACATTGCCTACGTGGACTTTAGTAAGGTCTTTGACAAGGTTCCATATGGGAGGTTAATCAAGAAGGTTTAGACGTTTGGTATTCATGTCGACGTGGTAAACTGGATTTGACAGAGGTAAAACAGAAATGTCCGCAGACACTGTGGCTGAAGTGAAAACACGATGCTGGAGAAGCTCAGCAGGTCAGACGGTGTCTTTTATATAGCAGAAATAATGACGCGTAGCCAACATTTCAAACTTGATCCCTTCATCAAGGCATGGAAAAATGTCAGTGGACATCCAAATGAAAAGGTAAGGGGTGGGGGGGGTGGGGAGAGGTGTGATCACAAAGGCAGAAGGTAATAGGTGGAGAAGGAAGGGAGGGCACAGCAGCAAACAAGTGGAGGGGGAAGGGCTCTGTGAATGGAGAAGGAAGGGGGTGGAGAGCTGGAGGAAAGAAGACAGAAGGATGGAAAAGAGAGAGGAAGAATGAGGAGAAGGCTAGCAGAAACTTAAGAAATCGATGTTAACGCAATCCTTGGAGGGCGCCGAGGCAGAAATTTGGTGTTGCTCCTCCAATTTATGGGTGCCGTTGGTTTGACAGCACAAGGCCATGGATAGAGATGCCAGCAAGGGAGTGGGGTGCAGAATTGAAATGATTAGTCACTGGGAGATCCCTGTCACTGATGTGAACAGAGCGAAGGTGCTCAGTGAATTGATCTCCCAATCCGTGTCCGGTCTCTCTGATGTAGAGAAGGTCACAACAGGAGCACCGGATGCAGTAGTACGAGTGAAGTGTTGCTTCCCTTGGAATGTCTGTTTAAGACCCCGAATGGTGGTGAGGAAGGAGATGTGGTGTTACACTCCCCAGCAGTAATTAGGAGGGACACAAATGAGTCAAGTTTAACACAGAATTTATTAACCAAACTAACAATAATAGAATGAACTCAATGAATTTCTAGCACGTGGTTCCCGTGCTTTGACAGCTGTCAAAATTTCCCAGTGGTAGCTTAGCACTACTACAGCTGGCAAATCCCCACTGGTAAATTCAGTCTGGTCCTCATTCAAAAAACAAAATAGTCAAGGTCCATAACAGTGGGCACAAGTGGCTACAGGGGAAGGTGCAAAGAGGGTAATTAATAGGAAGGGAGGAGTGGACAAGGGAGTCATGGAGGGAGTGATCCCTATGGAAGGCAGAGATCAGTGGAGATGTCTCTGGTGGTGGAATCAAGTTGTAGACAGTGGAAAAAGTGGATTTAACATTGGCTATTTGGAAGATGTCAAAGAATGGTAGTTGCTTCTAAGACTGGACGCCTGTGACTAGTGGTGCGTCAGGGATCGACGCTGGGACCATTGTTGTTTGCCATCTACAGCAATGATCTGGATGACAATGTGGTAAATTGGATCAACAAGTTTGCAGATGACACAAAGTTTAGAGGTGTTGTGGACAGTGAGGAAGACTTTCAAAACTTGCAGAGGCATCTGGACCAGCTGGGAAAATGGGCTGAAAAATTGCACATGAAATTTAATGCAGGCAAATGTGAGGTGTTGCATTTTGGAAGGATAAACCAAGGTAGGACATAAACAGTAATAAATGGTAGGGTACTGAGGAGTGCGGTAAAACAGAGGGATCTGGGAATACGATACATCATTCTCTAAAAGTGATGTCACAGGTGGATAGGCTTGTTAAGAGAGGTTTTAGCATGTTGGCCTTCATAAATCAAAGTATTGAGTAAAGGAGATGGGATGTTCTGGTAAAGTTGTATAAGACATTGGTGAGGCCACATTTTGAGTATTGTGTGCAATTTTAGTCACCTAACTATAGGAAAGATATCAATAAGATAGAAAGAGTGCAGAGAAGTTTGACTAGGATGTTGCCCGGACTTCAGGAACTGAGTTACAGGGAAAGGTTAAACAGGTTAGGATTTTATTCCCTGGAGCATAGAAGAATGAGAAGAGATTTGTTAGAGATATTTAAAATTATGAGGGAGATAGATGTAGTAAATGTAGGTCGGTTTTTTTCCACTGAGGGTAGATAAGATACAAACCAGAGGACATGGGTTAAGAGTGAAAGGAGAAAAGATTAGGGGAAATAAGGGGGAACTTCTTCACACAGTGAGTGGTAAGATTGTGGACCAAGCTGCCAGCTAAAGTGGTGAATGTGGGCTCAATTTTAACATTTAAGAAGAATTTGGGCAGGTACATAGATGGGAGGGGTATGGAGGGTTTTGAACTGGGTGCAGGTCAGTGAGATTAGGCAAAAAAATATGGTTTGGCATGGATTAAAAGGGCTGAAGAGGCTTGTTCCTTTGCTGTAGTGTTCTTTGGTTCTAGTTCGGTACCAAAACTGCACACAATACTCCAACTTCGGCCTCACCAATGTCTTATCCAAATTGACCATAACATCTCAACTCCTATACTCAATATTTTGATTTATGAAGGCCAATGTACCAAAATCTCTCTACTTTCAGGGAGTTATGTATCTGTATTCCCAGATCCCTCTGTTCTACCGCACTCCTCAGTGCCCTATGGGTTACCATGGATCTCCTACCTTGGTTTGTCCTTCCAAAATGCAACACCTCACACTTGTCTGCATTAAATTCCATCTGCCATTTTTCAGCCCATTTTTCCAGCTGGTTCAGACCCCTCTGTATGCTTTTAAAACCTTCTTTGCTGTCCACAACGCCTCCAAACCTGCTGGTCCAGTTCACCACATTATCCTCCAGATCATTGATATATACAACAAACACCAATGTAAATGGTCCCAACACAGATCTCTGAGGCACACCACTAGTCACAGGGCTCCAATCTGAGAAGCATCCATCCACTACCATCCTCTTTCTCCACAAAGCCAATTTCAAATCTAGTTTACAACCTCTCCTTGAATACCTAGTGCTGAACCTTCCATTGGGACCTTGTCAAAGTCCATGTAGACAACATCCACAGCCCTTCCCTTATCTACCCTCCTGGTAACCTCCTCTAAATTCCATAAGAAACATTTCAAATGGTCAGCTGTATTTTTTCCTGTGCTCTGAAGTTCCACTGTAGAATCATGGCCACAAAAACAGCCTGGCTCACCAATGCAGTATTATGGGTTATGCCCAATATTTATCCCACAATCAAGGTGACTATTCAAGAATGACCTGATCATTCCCACGTTGCTGCTTGTTTGGAACAAAATGGTTGCCATGTACAACAAAGGGTCTGAAACCAGCTGTCTTTCATTATCTGTAAAAGCTCTTTGGAAATTGACTAAGGCTGACAAGCAAGAGAGGTTGGTTTTTCTGGTGTAAGAAGTGATAACCAGAGGGTTTCTTGTTGTTCAGGTTGAAGTGTGGCACAGGTGCTGCCTTCTCTGTCACCCTCTGCAGACATCTGGAATTTTTGGCAAAGCCACAGTTTCAGAGTGCAGCAACACACAGGCAGGACAGTGCAGTTCTGTTTTTGCTAAGTGCTGCACCGTTGCCAGGTGATGAGACCACAAAGAAAATGAGGTCTTTCTGCAGAGACAAACCTTTCTGCTCACAGGCTGAGGTCGCCAGGTCCTCTCAGAGTGAACGTGAGCTGATCTCTTTGCAGAGATTGTGGAAATTACAGGATCCCCTGCTCTACTCACCATATACCTATGACTATGTGGTTCTCACACCATCTACAAATTCGCTGATGATACCATGGCAGTGGGTTGTATAAAAAGGAGCAATGAGTCAGCATACAGGAGGGAAATTGAAAACTTGACTGAATGGTGCACCAACAACAGCCTTGTACTCAATGTCACCAATGTTGACTTCAAGAAGGGAAAACCAGAGGTGTACAATCCAATGATTGTTGGGGGTTCGGTGGAGCAAATTTAACTTCTTGGGAGTCACTATCTTGGAGGATCTTTTCTGGACCCAACACACAAATGGCATTGTCAAGAAAGTATGTCAGCGCCTCTATTTCCTCAGAGGTTTGCGGAGGTTTGGAATGACACCAGAATCGCTGGCCAATTTCAAGAGGTGTGGTGGAAAGTGTGCTGACCGGCTGCGTCATTGTCTGATATGGGGACACCAATGCCCTTGGGTGTAAGGCCACGCAAAGGGTAGTGGACACAGCCCAGGATGTCATGGGTAACCATCACCACCCCCCCCCCCCCCCACATCAAGAACATCTACAGGGAAAGCTGCTGTCAGAGAGCAGCAGCAATCGTCAAGGATCCACACCACCAGCACACGCTCTGTTTTCACTGCTGCCATCAGGAAAGAGGTATATGTGCCATAGGACTCACACCACCAGGTTCAGGAACAGCTGCTCCCCCTTCACCATCAGACTCCTCAACAATAAACTCAATCAGGTACTCATTTAAGGCTCTGACTTGTGCACTCTATTGATTTTTTTCCTCTGTTTTGGAGTCAGTTTGTTTACATTTATTTATTCGCTTACACGTGTACAATGAGTCTGGATTTTTCTGCACCTCCGATAAATGGTCATTCTGCCGCGCCTGCAGGAGAAAGAATCCCAGGGCTATATGTGATGTCGTGCATGTACTCTGACAATAAATCTGAAATCTGATCCAAGGAAAAAGGGAGAGGACGGGTTCCACTGATGGGATGAATAGCCCATACCCCCATATTAGGCCAGCAGCTCATCAAACCCACACACAATCAGTGCCTTGAACATACCAAACCTCACTTGCCAAAAGTTGGTCAGCAGGTAAGGTTAGACCACAAATATTGTCACTTCCTGCTGTTCAATGACATCTGAGAGGAATTAAAGATCCCTTCATTTACATTTAGAATTATAATTTAACTCAGTCAATCTCTCTCCTGTTCAGCTCACTGATTCCCATTTGCATACAAGCCCAGTTTTATGATGCCAAACTAAACAAAATGCATGTAACCACAACAGACATTTCAGCTTCACATCCTTCCATTGGAAGGGCTCCTGCTGTCAAACCTGCTGTGCAGCTCCAGCATGCTTTTTATTCCAGCTTTGATTTTGGATTTACACATTCCCATCAGGAGCGATGCCTAAAGAGGTTATAAAGATTACATCAGCAAACATCAAGCCAAGGTTGAAGATATTTCTATTATTAAGAGCCCGAAGCACACCGAGACAGTTCCCCCATGAGAATTGGATGCTTCTTTAATGTTTATTGACCTGTTCCAATCCCACAACATATTCAGAAACTTCTCAAAGCAAAAAGACTCCATGCATCTTTTGGGGTGGGAAGGACAAGACAATACTCCCTGCTTGTTCAAAGCGTAATCCTTTAATCTCATTACAACTCCTAATGTTATCCACAGGGGGCATGGGATCAGTTTGTGATTTGTGTTGTTCTCTTTCATCACATAACTGCTGGAGTACCGAAGTCAGGCAGTGCAATGTGCAGGCTGTCCACAGGAAGAGAGGATGGATGCAGCATGCTGTGAAAAGATTTGATGCTAAGTAAACACAAAACCTGAAACAAGGCCATGCAAAAGTGCAACAGGTCCACTGTAATATGAAAGGGGAAAGATACAGAACATTTTGTGGGTCAGGGAAGAAGGAATGCCCATCCAAGGAATCAATACACCACCAACATTCCCATTTTTAACTGATCTTCCCCTGAATCACAAACTTTTCTGCTACTTCTATAGAAAAGTTTCCGTTGTGCATTGGATACTTCTCATTCAAACCCTGCCTTTTGGGCTTATTTTCACCCAAATCAATAGTGAATGAGTGGAATTCTCTGCCCAATTAAAGGGGTTGCTTCACTGAATGGGTAGATAGATTTTTGAATAATAGGGGCAATAAGGGTGATGGGGAACAAGCCAAAAAGTGGAGCTGAATCCATAGCCAGATCAGCCATGATCTTATTGAATGGTGAAGCAGGCTCGACGGGCAGGATGGCCGACTCCTGCTCCAGTTTCTTATATTCTTCTGTTCAAATACTTCCAAAGGAACACACTGTGAGTGAAATTCTTTTGCATGTCCTAAGGTTTCAATCAACCCATTAAACATATTAATATTTCTTGCAGATTAGACGCCTGTTTATATCTATAAAGTCAGGCCGAGGTTACAAAACAGTAGTAGCAACACGTTTTCTGAATTAACACGTCACCTGGAGATGCTTGACAGAAGCTGAAGAACTTTCTTCATTGAAAATACAGAAGAGTTAACTATTCAAATTGTTGTGCATTTGAGCACCGATGCTCTCTGGGAGGATGGTTACTCCGAGTGATTTTGGCAGCTGTAATGGATCTGTTGTGTTCATTCATAACACTCAACAAGAGGTTTATTTAAAAAGATCATGGTCCTACGTTCTGTGGCTTTCTCCACAATGGTACTGTAGGGGTTTCTTCATCAGAAGCCCTGCAGAGGTTCAAGAAGACAACTCAATACCACCTTCCTCAAGGGTAATTAGGGATGAGGCATAAATGTCAAAAATTCTATATATTATTGGGACAAAAAAATGCAATGTCAGAAGCCTAATTTCTAACCATCTTTACATTGAGGGTGGTACCTCTAACTGGAATTTTGTCAAGCAAATCTTCAACCAGACAGTTGTGTTCAGAGAAGCAGAGAAACAGCTTCTTCCCACAGGCAGTGAACTGAACTGCTAATATTAACCCTCCGAGACTCTTCTATTTATTAAACAATATTTATTTTCATATATGTATATTCTTAGGTAACGCATAGTTTCTCTGTACATGTGTTACGTCTGGATGTGCGCATGTTTTTGCACCGGGGACCAGAGAACACGGTTTGGCCGGGTTGTACTTGTCCAATCGGATGGTGATAAAACTGGGGGAGAAAAAGGTTCAGTTACTATAAAAAGCTGAAATAATCCAGATGAATTAATCGTAAGTTTCATTTCAACAGGTTTGTTCCAACCCACTTATTAAAGAATGTTTACTTGGAAAGCGAATTTTGACCCATTTGAAGAGGGAATGTTGTGCCGGCTTTGAGTATTGCGTGGAACAATAAAATGTTCACATCATATTGGAAACATTTTCATTCACGTATTCCATATGAAACTCACCAGCTATAATAATAGGCAGTGATTGAAGAGTGACATGCAAAAGGTGCCTGGTGCCAGAGCACAGGGCCAGTGCACCAGCAGGTTCACTGACATGATGCTGGATGGACTCACATCAATTCCCACTGAGTTAGGGATCGGAAATGGAAATGACTATCTGAGCCCAACAAGAATATCTACATTTGTAAATGTGTAAAAGAAAGGCATTTCATTGATTGCTTTTTTTTTCTCTTCCTTTTAGATGATCTTGGTTTTTTTTTTCTTTTTGGCTTCTGATGTATTAATTCTGCTTAAATTGTTAGTGTGTGTTTGCCTGTAAAACTGCATCAAGTAAGGTTTTCATAGCACCTCTACGTTGTGCTGACATAGATAACAATAGACTTTCATACATTTACTCAACAACCATTGCCAGGGTTATTGCTTTAGATTAATTTTTTTATTGTCATGTAATAAATAAAAGCAGTATATAATTTTGCCGTAAGGCAAACAGAGAGTTGCCATGAGAATTGGTCGGTGCATCTCTCTCTCCTCTCTCTCTTTGGCTTGGCTTTGTGGACGAAGATTTATGGAGGGGTAGGTCCACGTCGGCTGCAGCCTCGTTGGTGACTGACAAGTCCGAGGCGGGACAGGCAGGCACAGTTGCAGCGGTTGCAAGGGAAAATTGGTGCGTTGGGGTTGGGTATTGGGTTTTTCCTCCTTTGTCTTTTGTCAGTGAGGTGGGCTCTGCGGTCTTCTTCAAAGGAGGTGGCTGCCCGCCGAACTGTGAGGCGCCAAGATGCACGGTTGGAGGGGAGATCAGCCCACTGGCGGTGCATCTAACAAAAGGAGAAAGACAAGGAAAAGAGAGTCCCTTCAGAGACAATGAGTGTCCATGGATTTGTCTCCATTGACAGCCCGGGCTCCAGATCCAAACTGCGAATACAACCAGGAAGCGCCCGAGAACCTTTGGGAGCCGTTCTTGGCCTCAACACCCTCTTGAATCCTGGTTTTGATACCTGGCTCCCACGAGGCAGTCTCCAGTAGCCCGCAGCCTGTGTGGGTCCTTGAGCCACTGATTCAACCCCCCCCCCCTGCCCCCCCGCAGTGGTCACCTTGGGGGAGGGGGAATGTTTTCCGTTTCTGGTGCCCTGAGCCTGCAACCCCTGGTGGTCCACTACAGTAACAGGATCAGGGTCTATCCTACTGTATTACAGACTGTGGCAGTGCTGCCATTTTATATTTCTCTCAAAAAAATCACTAATCTGCAGCTCTGGCAGAGAGCAAAATCTCAGAACCAGGTCCATATAGGGGCACACCCAATTTCAAATCTTTCTGGATCCAGGAAGCTACAACATTTTGGTTACACACCTATTCTTGCAGAAAAACTCTCTCTAATAAATGCCATGTATTCTGTAAAAAAATGGGGGGGGGGTGTTATGTAAATATAAGCAACACACTGTGTTTTATTCTCATTCTGTAATGGACATCTGAACTGCACAAACCTAAATAAAGCCACTTCTGTGCAATTGTAATTCCGAAGTACCGTTTACAATAGTTATTCAGTAACCACAGTGGCTCAGCTTTGTCTTTGAATTTGAAGGTGGCGGCATAGGAAGATTGTGTAAGACATTAGCCTCTTTTAAACTGCAGCACCAGGGTAGACCTCCTGGGACCCAGGTGCGATTACTGGGGCAAAGGTGCTGGAAGCACCTTTTAAGTTGCAGGGGGATCCCACCCCCGCAATGATGTGTCATGTACTCACCAGAAGTACTGCCGGGTGTTCGGATGCTGGCTGCCTGGTGATGTCCACGCAAGCGCTGACATCACCAGAAGCGGGTCCGCCATTTTCAAATCACATGTGGACACGACCTTGGTAAGTTTAACTGGGTTCCCTGACTGCCTCTGAGGTAAGTCAGGAACCTGGTTGGATTCCAACAGAGTTGACCTGGTCAGACAGACCCTTTCTAACTGCCGCATAACTGGGGCGCTAACCGGCAAATTGCCTGGTTAACTCATATTACACGGCAATTTGAAAGGGCCTTGATTCCACAGGGTTTTTTTTCCCCTCCCTCTGGGATTTTGTGACATCCTTGACACATTTACAGGGCAAAGAAAGAAAAACCTTTTTTGGGTGCATATAATGAAAACAGAACTTTGATTTTGATATGCATGTTGTGTTTTGCAGAGAGTTTGGGCTATTACTCCAATTTTTAATTTGCCATTGGATGTCAATTCTAGATCTTTACAAGCAGTAAAACAGAAGGTGGAGAAATTCTCAAAATAAACTGAACATTTCTAACTACCATTTTGCAGCATACACAATATTAAGGTGAAAACTGAAATGGTGTCATTTTAAAAATATTACTTTTGAACTATTTATTTGAGCAAGTGATAAAGGATTTTGGGTGGGGAGATTATTGTGAATTGGCATGAAAGATTTTCATTTTTGGAGATTATTTTTCATATTGAAGCATTGATTCACTTTAGAATTGAGGATGTATGTTGGAAAAAGATTGCAAACATGTCCCCCCAGTGAAGAGGAGGGAACCACCTGAGAGGAAGAGCAGAGGAAAAGGCCCCTCATCTGACTCCTCTGGATTGAACACGAAGCCAAAGTGAAACTAAAACTCTCCACATGATATTTTTTAATTCTCTCATTTACTTGGCCCTGTGCAATGTCTCCCACAGATGAAATTTTAAATTTAAATTTAGATACGAAGTCAGTAACTGGACCTACCAGCCCATGAGCCTGTGCTCCCCAAATACCCTAAATAACCTACAATCCCCGTACACTTTGACGGGTGGGAGAAGACCGGGGCACCTGGAGAAAACTCACACAGACTCGGGGAGAACGTACAAACTCCTTACAGACAGCGCTGGATTTGAACCCATGCCGCTGGCGCTGTAATAGAGTTGGACTTTGCTGCACTGTAGACATTTCAGGGCCAGTGGTTTGTGGATGAGCTTTAGAGAAGACATTTTGAACTGTTATTTATTTCATGATCTGTTTTGGGTCAAGAATTAAATAGTTTACCCCAAAAAACCATTGATTCATCAGATTTAAAGAGAATGGTGATGATGTTGAGGTTGGATTACTGACTAATCGGAAATTACTTGGACTAACACTCCAGAGACCCAAATTAAATCCCACCACACAACATGAGATGTAAATTCAGTTCATAATATGGAATTTGAACCACAAATAGTGTTAGGTGATAATGATGTCAAAAATTGACTTAAAATCCAGTTCCAAACCCACTCTTTTTGGTTGACTTATAATGGTGAAGCAAGCTACTCATTCACCAAGGGGCAATTCGAGATGGGCAATACATTGGTATCAATTATTGGTGAGTCATTAAAAAGAAAATTAAGACTAAAAATTAACCGATGTACAGTCAAGATATGAATATACTTGATTTATTCAAATCACTGACAGAATATTTCCTCGTTATTTGGATCTGAATTGGAGAACTCAAACATTCACATTCAGTAACTTACTTTAAATGCAACAGTTAAAAACTTTAGATTGAATCCTACAATGTGAGATGATTTTTTTTTTCTGTTAACCTTCCCCATTTTACGCCTAGATTGATCATCCTTGAGATTGCTTGGGAGCTTCACCGAGATATTAATAATTTCCACAATGCCAAAAGATACCCCTCAAAAAAAAATCACCTTGAGCAAGGTGCCAAAAGGCAGAATTGTTCTCCAGTCAATAAATCATAGACCTGAGTACAGAAAGATTTAAAAATAAACTTTAGGTTTCAGAGCTGCAAATTCGTGAGCATCGAAGTAATCTCCAGGGTGGCTATTGTAAAGCTGAAATCAGAAAAAAAATATCAAGGAGGTTGTAGCAATGTGAGAACCAAGAAATCGTTAGAACAAGAAACAGAGAACAAGGCTTCACGATTAGTGAAGCAGGTAGCATAACGCCATTGACCCAGGTTCAAATCCGCAACCGTCTGTAAGGAGTTTGTAAGTTCTCCTCGTGACCTACTTGGGTGTCCTCCAGGTGCTCCAGTTTCCTCCCATGTTCCAGAGGCATTCGGATCGATACATTAATTAGTCACATGGATGTACTTGAGAGGCAGATGCACATGAGCCAGAGGGCTGTTACCATGCTGTATTTTGAAACTAAAAAGTTTAAAAAAAAACGTTTCTACATATTTGTCAAAGATTCAAAATGTACATGAAGGCATTCACCATTTGGATGCTTGTACTCCCTTCCATACAAGACCTGGTACCTTTCAACTTTTTATTGCTATCATTTTACTGCAAGTGTTTTACTAGTACCTTTTGTGTTTTACTTATTTTACCAGTGTTAAGTCCAATAGTGCAGTAGCAATAACTAGATTCCAACAACTACACAGTCAAAGCAAGAACACAACCCTGACTCCAGTTTAAATAGGGAAACAATTGTACACAACAGGTTAAATGTCCTGTAATTCTACACTTAAACGTCAACTTTAAATGGTGCTGAATGCTAACGCACACTTTTCACGTGTAACTGCAGGAAATGAGGCACCAACATGTTCCAATGGGATGATGTGTAATGCACACCATGAAAAGTTGGAGGGACTCAATGGGCCAGGCAGCATCACAGTCAGTCAGGACGTATATCGAGACTTGATAATCAAGATCCTGACCTGAAACGATGACCGATCATTACTTTCGACAGATTCAGATTTTAGATTTATTGTCCGAATACATACATATCACATACAACCGAGATTCTTTTGACTGCAGGTGAGGCAGAATTACCGCTTATTGGTAAAGTACTGCCTGACTTCGCAAGGACCATCCAGACTCTCGTTTGCTCAAGATTCCAGCATCTGCAGCACTGATGTGCAATGCATTCTGCCTGTTTGAATTATAAATCCTTCACGCCAGGAGGAAACTGGCACAAGACCGTCTCACAGCACCACTTTAATGCTTTACATGCAAACGTTGGGTTGTTTGGTACAGTAACTAATGTCTTCAATGTGACTTCAGTCTTACTCAGTTGTGGGTGACACTGAACTGTCCAACATAGGCACTCAGACATTAGGGAGAGGGAACAAGTCCCCTGCATCCTCACACACAGCTCTGTGGCATGTTTAGCGCAGTTATTACAGCGCCAGTGATCGAATCTAGTGCTGTCTGTAAAGAGTTTGTAGGTTCTCCCCATATCTGTGTGGATTTTCCCCAGGGGTTCCAGTTTCCTCCCACCATTCGAAACGCACTGGAGGTTGTGGGTTCATTGGATGTAATTGGGTCACATGGACTTGTGGGTTGAAATGGCCTGTAACCATGCCATATGTCTAAATTTAAAATAAATGTAAAAATTTTTAAATTTAAGAATAGTAAAGCTCATTCAGGAGTAGATATTTTGATTTTATGAATGCAATTACTTTGATCCAATACAAATATTTCCTTGGAGTAAATATTAGCCCCTTTTTCATTGTCCCAGGAATGAACTTGGAATTTACTGGGAAAGGGTCCATTGGAAAAGGAACATTGTCTGAATGCTGATGTCAAAGGACGTTATTTCATGCCAGGAATTAACCACCCCTACCCATATCCTTGACATTTGCTGTTGTTGGCCATGCTGATAAAACCATTGCAAAATCACCTGTTTCCAGCTGAAGGTAGAACACTCCAATCCTCGGGGATGAGTGTCTTCAGAGGAAAAGCAATTAGTGTCCCAGTTAAGGGTGGCCCAGTGGAAATGGCAAAAAGGGCTTCCTACCCCAGGACACTGCCCAGCCAATTAACTGGGATACCAGCGGAAAAGGGGCTATTGTCACCAAAAGGCACCCTAGTTGCCAAATACAAAATTGGATGATCTAACACGTTACAGTTAAGCAGGCATCAATCCAGGATTAAAAGGCCAGCAACTGCAATTTATCAAAGGAGAAACACACAGGAACACAATGTAAGAGTGTTAGTTTTCCTAATTGCAAGCAAGGTGATCCGGGAGTGGTTACTGGGAAGAGGCTTGTGCTACTGCACTTGATCTCCACACAGCACACAGGGAGAAAAGTTCAAGAACAAAGTCAATGGCTGAGACAACGCATCCAACATAATTTTAAGAAGTCCCCTCGGATGAAGAGAACTCCTGCAAAATGAAGATCGCTTCAGACTTTTTGGCAATACCACTAACAAGTAATTCACCAGGGGTCAAAAAGGTCTTTCTGCCAGTCATTGCCTTTCAGCCAGTCATTGCCCTTCTGCCAGTCATTGCCTTTCTGCCAGTCATTGCCCTTCTGCCAGTCATTGCCTTTCAGCCAGCCATTGCCCTTCTGCCAGTCATTGCCCTTCTGCCAGTCATTGCCCTTCTGCCAGTCATTGCCCTTCTGCCAGTCATTCCCTTTCTGCCAGTCATTGCCTTTCAGCCAGTCATTAAAATGGAAGCGCAACAGGCACCATTCATACAATTTAACAGACAATTTTATGTTTTCTATCCATGAACACTACTTCAAATGTTACAAAGTTAAAGGCACGCTCATTCATTTTATGGATTCTTTAATGTTAAAAGTTTGGATTTAATTCATGTATCAAGGGAATATTTGTACATTCAATGTTCCTGCTTCAAATTTGATGACCAAAAATTGAACTCAGCTGTCTAGTGGTTTGATATAGTGTAAAAGTAAAATTTAAACAAGTATGTGTGTGGAATATAGCAAAGACATCTTTTCCTAACATCTGCATTTGTGATTTCAAGCTTTATTTTAAGTTTCTGGCCTCAGGATCAACTTCTAACTAATGTTTAATAACCAGGAAATGGAAGCAGAATACTAGAAATATTCCTTTGTTTATGACGCCTGTCGTGAGGCTGTGTTTGATTTCACTGTGAATAACAGAGAGTGTTGTCTCCACCAAACAACTTGACTCAATCTACATCAGTAGTTCTGAACTTTTCACTGATGGGAAATGGTGTTGAAAGCAGTATGACCCACATTAAAATCTATGGGGTTGGGGCTCATGGGAGCTGAATAATTAACTTTTTAACATTTTGTGACTTTTTAAAAACCAGCCTCAGACCTTCACAGAACCTCTTAAACAGACACTTAAAAGATGACACTTTTGCACTGTTTTTTTCCCTCTGTACCCTGCACCATTTGACTTAATTGTAACACTACTCCATACACTATTGTTTATTTATTAATATTGCACTACCTGCTTCATGATTTGACTTGCCTGGATAGCATGCAAAACAAAGCTTTTGACTGTGTCTCAGCACAGTCAACCAATCAATCACCTATACATTTGGTTTAAGAATGGTTCTGATAAGCTTTACACAGAATTCTCCCTTTGATTTCTCCAATTCAGTTCTTTAGGTTTCTCTCCTAAAGGCAGCAAGTCACCACCATCGACACCAGTGAATCTCTCGAACCTGGTGCAGTGACAACCTCTTGCGTCAATGTCAGCCATATGCAAATACCCACACCAAACCAAAGCTACTCATTCATTTCAATTGGGCTCCCTGACTAACTATGGGCAGAAAAAATAAGTCCAACTGGGTTGGTCCCTTCCAATTCCCTCCTTCCAACTTCAGTAAAACAAATCAGAACTGAACAAGTATAACTCTTTCTTTCCATGGCATCACCCTAAATAGCAAGAACTACAGCTTAAATTCATACTCATGATGTTGTTTTACTTCATACGAGAAAACACAAGTTTTCTATTTTTATGCCAAAACCCAATGATAATCAATTCCATAACTGCATTCTGTAAAAGAATGGCAAGGAGTTTAAACAGTGGAGTGATTTAAGATCAATCCAAACTTGAAATATACAGAGAGTGTCGAAGCTGGCAGAAAAGAGAGCAACATTAAAATGTAAGTTCCTGAATTGTTGTCTGATTGTATGGTTCCTAGTAAGATTTCTATGATTGGTGGAGTTCCTGGATTTGTGGACAAATCAAGACTAAAGGACCATCATCTTAAAGAGAGAGCTAAGATAGTCAGTAATGATATGAGGAAACATTTCAAAGGGTTAGTGGAACTGCTTTTCCCGCAGACCTGTTGAGAATGCCTAGCCCAATAATGAGAGATACCGAACCAACTGGATGTCATCTAAATTAATTGGGGTCCAGCTCAAAGGGCAGAACTGTCTTCTTCTCTTTGTATGTCATCAGAAATTACTGTAGAGGGCAGGGAAGAATGTGAGAAATTACAGGACAAAAGCACAATGTAAAATAAACTGAACTCCCTATCTGGGAAGTCAGCCAATGAACATGCAGTTGATTTCCAGGTCCACTCAGAGGGTGGTCCCTATCTGGAACAAGGAAGTTGGAGAAGCAGGCACAATTAAGGCATTCAAAAGATATTTGGAGAGATCTTGGATAGGAGGAGTTCATAAAGTTATGGACCAAATACAGATAAATGGCACCAGCCCAGAATGCCAAGTGATTGAATGCCATGATTGACCCAAAGGGTCTGTTCCTTCCTGTCTGGCTCTATCACTCCTAATGAATAACCACTAATTAATTTTGATAAGTTTTTCAAAGATTGGAACAAAGAATTTGTTTAAAATGATGTGCTTGAAAGCGAGAGTAAAATAAATATCTTTGATGTTTTGGTTGCAAAGGTTTTACTTATGCATGGAATCGATAAGCCCAATGCACTGTTTCAAAAGGAATGACCAAGTAGTAAAATTACTTTCATGGAAAGTAGGTGTAAATGATGGACTTTTTTTGTCTACTCAAAAGTATGTAGTGGTTGGAATGATTTTCCACATGAGAGCGCAATGGTTCTAATAGTCATTCAGAAGGCAAGGAGGTGTCCAGACTGGAAGACATTCAAGGAATAGGGCAAACGGACGTAACACTGGAGTCAGGGATAAGCAGAACTCGATTACAAAGATGACTTTATCGTCTCTGATGTTGGGCTGACAAACATCTACTTGTAAAAGGAAGCCACAACATTTGCCACAGGTTCCAAGTCTCCAACCTCAGAGAGGCTGAGTGATGGGTGGACAAGAGAAGACTGCTGCATACCTGCAGCAGAGGCAATTGCCTGGAGTTGAGAACCTCATGCTTTCTTTTGAGGACAAAGCCAATCTCAGCAAGGAGTCTTTTTTAAACGCTCCCTGGATATGGGTTGGGAGGAGTTGGTTACATTTGTTAAGGTGACATCCAGCTGCCCTGAGACTGCCGCTTTTTATGAAAGATTGAGGCATGCAACTTTAAAGAGCATTGATTTGACCATGTAAATTGATACTGGAATCACGACTGTAATTCATATAAAAATAATATCCACAGATGAACGATTTCTTGAGCAAACGACGAAAAGGTGGAGGGTCATCCGGGAGTAGAAATGGTCAGTCATTGTTTTGGGTCAGGATTGAGTCCCTCCAGCTTTACACTGCTTGCTCGTCATTGCAGCATCTGCCTCTTTAAAGAATTTATGGTATTCAATTGCACTACTTGCTTGGCTATGTTTATCTTTGTATACCTCAATAGTATTGCCAAACTAGCTGGAATTTCAACTCTAGACCTATGGGGTGCTTGTCCAAAACTAAAGACCAAAAAACCTTTTGTAACTTCAGTGTTTGTGTCTTTAACTTTAAACAATGTTCTTATATTTCTCTCTCAGCCATCTTCATCGCCTTCTCCAAATAGATCGACTATGATCAACAAACCTTCACCATCTTCCTCCAGTTGAAACCACCACAAGTTATTTCTTCTCCCATTGAATCCACACTGTCACACACAATGCCCTCTCTTCTCCCCATCTTCTATTCTGTTTGAATTCTAACCTTTCTCCATTCTGATGGAAGGCCATTGACACGAAACATTGTCTCTGTTCTATTTCCACTGGAGTTGCCTGACCTCCTGATAAAACTTTACATACAGGAAACAGCCACTTGGCTCATTGCACTTGTACCAGGTCTTTGAAGAGCAATTTTAAAAAAGAACAGCCCCATCTCTCCTCTTTCACCAGCAAGTTTTTCCTTTACATTCAATCTTCAAATAAAAGTTAACATTGAGTCTGCTTCCTCCTTTCAAGAGCCAATTCCAGATCAAAACATTTCTTGTGTTCTTAACAAAAATGCTGTGCTGTGCTCTGGGGAGCTCCTGATCATAATTCCTCCTGAGTAACCCTCTTTACAGCTATTAGAAGCACGAAATCCAACCCAAAGACCAGGTGGAGTCGACATTGCAAATGACAGGCAGTTCTGCAATTATACAAACAGCATGAGCAGCAAAATAAAATAGACATTAAGTGATAAATGAGTGTCACTTCTACAAAAATAACTTGGTAAAGCAAGAACATCTAAAGCCCCACCCTTACCAACATCTTAAATTGCATACGCATGTTAATGCATCTTGATATCCTCTGTACATTGCATATACAAGTGAAGTGGCCCTAGTGTCTGTCCCTACAAATTAGGAGGAAAGCCGAATGTTAACTGGCTGTTCTGGCTATTCTGCCGCTCCTCAGTCCTCGGTGCACTTTCACGTGCTTCGATAAGTGGTCACTGCGCGCAAACTTCTTCTCGCAGATGTGGCACTGATAGGGCTTCACTCCTGAGTGGGAGCGCAAATGCCTGGACAACTCATCCGATCGAGAAAATCTGGAAGATTTCAGAAAGGTGCAAATTAACAAAGAGTTCCTCAGGCAATGTGATGGCCAAGCAGAATCGACAGTGGCCAGCTTCCCTGCCTAAAAGGAAAAATCTACTTATATTTGAAACAGACTTTCTCCCACAGTAGCAAATATCAGAAGACATCGGTTTAAGGTGAGTTGAGGAAAGTTTAGGGGTGACCTCAGAAGTGGGTGGCATGGTTAGCGCGACGCAGTAAGGTGTTTGTTCTTTCTGCCCGTGCCTGTGTGGGTTTCCTCCCACCGTTCAAAATGTACTGGGGTTGTAGGTTAATTTGATGTAACTGGGCCTGAAGCACTGTTCCCTCTGAGCTGGGCACATGTGTGCAGGCACACTTGTTTTGCAATCAGCGCACAAGGGAAATTAACGTGCGCGCAAAAGATGAGTTCCCTAAAATAATGTAGTAATTAATCATTATACTTATTGAAAATAATCTCTTAGCTAACTGTTTCTGTTAACTGAGTGACAAATACGTATGTTATTCTGAGCACCTTCATGTCAATATTTTGCAAACCTACATAATCTGTGTTGTGTGTGGAGATTTTCACATAAGCATCTGGATAGTTTGTCAACTACCTTTGTAATTGAATGAGTTTTGATTTAACCATCTCCAGCAACTTTAATAACAGTAAGCTGTGAATTGATGGGCATTATTGTTAGTAATTTATTTAGATATTGCATCACATAAAAATAAAAAATACTCATTGATGTTTTATTTAATGGACCAACAAACTGAACAAAGTAGTTCAAGTATAGAATAAAATCTTAACTAAAAACGTTACCTTGTGGAATCCAATCATACTTATATTAAAACACACCAATAGTTTTATTAGCCATGAGAGATTGGCTGGTGCCAAAATGATCTTGAAACAATTTCAAGTTTACATTTGCACAAGTATTCAGTGTGCACATACTTTTGTTACAGGAAAAAAATCTGCACTACATAAGATTTTTGAGCACACAGACTACTAAAAATTAGAGGGAACATTGGCCGAATAGACCTGTGCGCATGATATTAAATTAAATTAATATATATATATTTTTTTAAACAGAGAGGGTAGTGGAGGCTGGTACAATAGGGATATGGACATAAGAAAAAGGGAGGGTTATGGGTCCAAGAAAGGGAAAGTTTACATTGTTGGGTAGGTTTACAATGTTGACCAAAAGGCCTGTACTGTGCTGGAATATTTTATATTCTATCTATGTTTATTGAACAATGTGAAAAGAGAAACAGCTCAACAGTCCACCCAACCCCACCCCAGCCCCTTTAAATCGTAGGAATTCAGCCAGCTGCAGATGATCAGTCAACCAGCCAGATCACCCAAGTCCTTCTCTCAGTGTTTATGCTTGATTCTGAGTGGAAGATGGGTCAGCTATGAGTTTCCCCAATCGCTGACCTAGTTACCTTCCGAGTTCAGATCCAACTTACACCCTGTTTCAATTCAGTTCAGAATTAGGAATTTTTTAGAACTGATTTTAGAAACAAGATACAGCATGGAAACTAGACTGTGCTGACCATCATTCACATTCATCTTGCGTTCATCCTTACCCAGTCTGGCCTATGTGTGACTTCAGACCTAGCTCATGTGGTTGTCCCTTACAATTCCTTCTCAAGCAGCCTTGCAAGCCGATCCTATTACAAGTTCCTGACCCTATTACAAGTGCCAAGTAGGGATGGGCAATTAACAATGGCCTTGGCAGTAACACTCAGATTTCTAAAAGAGAGTCATTACTATTATCAATCTTTAGCTTGGATAACCATTTGATGAACCATGGATAATCTTAACACATCCCAGTCACCCTGGTCACAGCCTCTTCTCACTGCTCCCTTCGAACAGAAGGCACAGAAGCCTAAAGTCCAGCACCCTCGATTCAAGAACAGTTTCTATCCAACAGTTATCAGACTCTTGCTACCCTAACCATCAAATTCTCCAGGAGCACTAAAAGATGTGTCTGCATTATTGAAACATCACTTTTTTTCTTGCACTAATTGCAACTGTGAATGTATATTTATCTATGCTTTTAAACGCATTATCTAATTTTCTGTCTTGGTATATTATGGTCAGCTTTCTACAGACATCTCGGGAGACAAGCTTTCTACAGAACTTCATGCACCCATGATGAGCTCGTGTACTTTGCTGCTAACTTTCACCTGACCTCAAAGTCACTCTCCCTTTTCTGATCTCTCTGTCTCCATATCAGGAGACAAGCCAATTAAAACCTTTTGTTAGTCTGGATGCCTCCCCCAGCCGACATTGTCTGCATTCTGAGATTTCCTGTTATTTTTATTGCTCATCCTGCTTATTCCTTGAAAAGGGGCTCAGGCCAGAAATGTCAGCAATATACCTTTACCTCCTATAAACACCGAAAGACCGGCTGAGTTCCTCCAGCATCTCGGGTTTTTTTTCTACAGACACATTGTCTTCCTTACCACTGTAGTTAGTGTATCTTTTGAACCCGTATGGCTGCAGCAAGTAAGAATTTTGGTGCATCTGTGTACTTGTGTCTATGACAATAAATCAGTGGTTTTGAAACATTTTCTTTCCACTCATATTCCACTTTAAGTAATCCCTATGCCATAGATGCTCTGTGATTAGTGTGTGATTGGAAAGAAAAAGTTTGAAAACCACTGCAATATCTCTCTCTTATCTTAATTTTCTGCCTGTAATGGTGCACACTTAAAGAATGAGTTATACACAAAGAAACAAAAATAACTTTTATTTATACTTGGCCTCCTCTCTCTTGAAAATGCTCCAGACCTATAGAATTCCCTTCACAGGGTACAACACTTTCAACAGCTTCACAGCCTTGGTCAGATTAAATGGAGCCTCAGCCCACACAGGAGATACATTAGGGCAGGTTAAAGGGATAGGTCTTCAGGAAGAAAGGAGAAGATAGTTGGAAAGGATATTAAAGGGAAGTGGAGTAAGGACAAGAGGTTGATGAGCTGAGTTCCTGGCCGCAAGGCAGGAGAGTTGCTTGATGTTAAAAAGAGAAGGCTTCTCTGATGTAGGTCAACGTCACACAGAACACCATGGTGTCGGACTCTTGTCAAAATGAAAAGTGCAGAAGGCATCAGCCTTGCGGGTCTGTGGACTTGAACCTCCAACATGTCCACCTAATAGCAGTCCACAAACACCCAGCAGGATGTCGTTAATTTTCCAACACAGTTAAAAGATGTCAGAGGGAGTCAGATAAACATCATGGTGCTTGAGTCAAACCACACCCTGAACACCTTGTGTTGCAAAAAAGCAGCATTATTGGAAAAGATGGGAGGAACGTTGCTCTTATCAATCTGAAAGGAAAGCTTCTCAAAGGCAACTTTATAGGAGTATGAGGTTGTTAAGATGAAGAGGAATTCTAAAATTGTGAGAACAGGGTAGGAGGCCACAGCATAAATGAACAAGAACCAAAGTTAAGACTGATGTTAGGAAATGATCAGCCTGTGGAAGGGATCACCCAAGGATGGTCACAAAGTCGTATCGCTCCATCGATCCAGCAAAGGAGAACATCTGACTTCTCTTGCACAAAGCTTCCACATAATTAACATCAATTACAGACTGTCATTAGGTTATGTAAGGGTTGTGTTCCTGAGAATTGTCTGCAAGTTAATTTCCCTGTTGTCGGATTTATCTGTTTTCCACTTACCTATATCTTATCGCTCTACATACACTTGCTATAATTATTTCATTTCATTGAATGATAACCCTGACACAATCTGTAATTAAACTAACAGAAAATAAATATATGCTGTATGTATCCAGTCATCCATGAACACCATGAAACATTTAATTATTGTTGTCATAACGAATTTGACAAATGTATGGGAGAATTTGCATAAAATTAGAATTTTCTAAGACTGGACATTTGTAACCTGGGAAGCCCCTTTGGTCTCCTCTACATTGGAGAGACTGGAAGCAGTCTGGGAGATCGCTCTGTTGAGCACCTTATCTCTGTCCTCCACAACCTCCCAGTGGCCACCCATTTCAATTCTCCATCCCATTCCCTTGCTGGCATGTCTGTCCATGGTCTCATGCACAGTCAGACTGAGACCACCCACAAATTAGAGGAACGACACCTCATCTTCTGACTGGGCATCCTCCAACCAGATGGCAATAATATCGACTTCTCTGGCTTTAATTTAAACTCTCTCTCCCCCCCCCCCCCCACCCCCCCCCCCCCCACCTTTCCCTATCTCCATCTCTCCCTTCCGTCTCCTTTCACACAAACATAATAAATTCCTACCTAGTCCCTTATCGTATCCAATGAACACCTTTTGTTGCTCTGGATTCCTCCCCCATTGTTTGAATTCTGAGACTTCCTGTTTCTGTCTTATTCTACTTTTTCCTTGAAGAAGGGCTGAGGCCCGAAATGTCAGCAGAACACAGTATCTTTGTCTTGAGGCGCTGAAAAGGCCTGTACTAAATACATTTACAATCCAAACATGCACACACACAGTCAGAAAAAACACATGCACATACACATACTTGCACAGACACACACAGACAGATGCACACACTCCCACACACAGACACACTCACACAAACACAGGCACACACACATTCAGACATCCACCCAAGCATGCACACAGACACATAAGCACAAAGACATGCACACAAACACACAGGGCATGCAGAAACAACCCATATACAAGACATTCATTTGACTATTGTAAGATCATGGGTATTACTCTGCCATGACGGTTACTCATTTCAGGGATTTACTTTTCAATCTGCATTGCATTTGAATGATCAAAAATGATAAGTTGGGTTGCATGAAGTCACCAGTAGAGTGAAACATGAAAGTCTGCAGATGCTGTGATTGTAGTAAATATTCTAAATTTCTATAAAAATTCAGCAGATCCCATGGCGTCCATCTCAGAGGCAAAGAAATATAACTTTAGTTTGGGCCTGAGCTCTTCATCAAGGTAGCTTGATGCAGGACTCAGGCTCAAGTTGTTGGTTAGATATTGCAAGTCACCAGTGGTTAAGTTTTGATGGGAAGACACAATTTAAATTGGAGGGCACAATTCTAAGAGATATACAGCAGGAAATACGTGGCTAAGAGACTGGTACAGGAGACAGGGTTTCAAGTTCTTGGATCATTGGGATCTATTTTGGGGAAGTATGACTGATTCAAAAAGAATGGGATACACCTGAACTCAAAGGGTTCCAATATCCTGGAGGGAGTGTTTAATATAGCTATTAGGGATGGTTTAAATTAAGTTGGCAAGGGGACGGAAACCAGGGTGTTAAGGTCGAGATATAGAAAAAAGTCAAAGATAACATGCAGCAAAGATGACAAAAAAAAAGCAGATGAAAAGACAGGATAATTTGCTGAACAATAAGAAACAGAACAAAATTGGTAACAGATAGTGTACTTAAATGCACGGAGCTTTAGGAATAAAGTAGATGACCTTGTTGGACAGCTACAGATTGAAAGATATGACACTGTGGTCATCAGCAAGACATGCCTTAAGACAAAATGAACTGACCCAGTATGTAAAAGATGACACAAATTTCTTGTTTATTTTCATTGTGCAATGACATTGTTTAATGGGTTTAATGTATCATATATGTTGAACGTTGAGTGGGTGGGGAGGGGCGGTGAAGGAGGGAGGTAAGGGAGGGGGGAAAAGGGGAGAAAATGACACTGTGTATATTCAAGAGGGAAACGTTTGTGTGTATTTTGGTCAGTATGGTTCATAGTGTGAAAAATTTAAAAAAATTTAAAAATGATGAATGTGATTGGGAGCTCAATGTCCAAGGGTACAGAGTGTATAGGAAAGATAAGCAGGTAGGTAGAGGGGGTGGTGTGGCCCTGATGGTAAGCAATATTAAATCACTAGAAAAAATGGACATAGGGTCAGAAGTGTTATTATCATTATGGGTTGCACTAAGAAATGGCAAGGGTAAAAGGAACCTATTAGCAGGTATATACAGGCCACCAAACAACAGCCAGGAAGTGGACCATGAGTTGCAGCTAGAACTAGAAAAAGTGTGTCAGAAGGAAAATGTCAAAATAATTATGGGGGATTTTAACATGAAAGGGGATTGGAAAAGTCAGGAATGTACTGGATCTCAGGAGAGAGAGTTTGTAGAATGCCTACGGATGGTTTGGAATTGCTTGTCAATAAGGCCACCGGGGATCGGCGATTTTGGATTGGGTACTGTGTAATGAACCTGAGGTGACTGGGGAACTAAAGGTGATGGAACCCTTAAGAAGCAGTAATCATAATATGATTGAGTTCAGTTCAAATATGAAAAGGAGAAGCTAATATCAGGTGTGTCAATATTTAAGTGGAACAAAGGAAATTACAATGGTATGAAAGAGGAAAGTAAGCCAGATAGAGGAACAGCAGAGCAGAATTGGATGATATTTCTACAAGAAATAAGGAAAGCACAGGAGAGATATATTCCAAGAAGAAAGAAAATTATGAATGGAAAAATGGCACAAATGTGGCTAACAAGAGAGGTTAAGGCTAAAATAAAAGCAAAAGGGAAGGCATACAAGGGAGCAAAAACTAGTGGGAAACAGGGGACTGTCGCAAATATGGTTCCACTGTTTAAGAAAGGAGGGAGACAGCAAAAAATGACAGGCCTAATGGTCTGACGCCAGTAGTTGGAAAGTTATTGGAGTTGATCCTCAAGGACAAAGTTATGAAATACCTCGAGGTAATATCCTGCCTAAACAACTTATTGGAATTTTTTGAGGTAATCTCAACTAAGATGGACAAGAAGTGGTTGTGGATGTTGCCTATTTGGATTTTCAAAAAGCCTTTGATATAAGAACCCATGGAATTACAGGAAAGGTGTTACACTGGGTGGAGCATTGGCTGATAGGCAGAAAGTAAAGGGTGGGAATAAAGGGATTCTGTTCTGGTTGGTTGCTGGTTACTAGTGGTCCGCAGGGACCAGTGTTGGGGCCACTTCTTTTTTCAATGTATATTGATGATTTAGATTATGGAATGAATAGTTTTGTGGATAAGTTTGCAGATGACACCAAAGAAGGTAGTGGAGTACGAAGTGTAGAAGTAACTGAAACATTGCAGGGAAACTTGGACAGTTTAGGAGGGTGGGCAAAGAAATAGCAGATGAGATACAATGTTGAGAAACATATAGTTGTACATTTTGGAAGGAAAAATAAATGGGCAGATAAATTATTTAGATGAGGAGAAAATACAAATTCTGAAGTGCAGAGGGACTTGGGGTCCTCATGCAGGATACCCTAAAGGTTAACCACCAGGTTGGATCGGCAGTATGAAAGTGAATGGCATTCGTTTCAAGAGGAAGAGTGCATAAGAGTAAGGAGGTGTTGAGGAGGCTCTATGGGGGGCACTGTTGAGACCTCATTTGGAGTACAGTGTGCAGCTTTAGGCCCCTTATCTTAGAAGGGATATACTGATGTTGTAAAAAGTTCGGAGAAGATTTACGATGATGATTCCTGGAACGCAAGGGCTAACATATAAGGAGCGTTTAACAGCTTTTGGACTGATTCATTGGAGCATAGAAGAATGAGAAGGGATCTCACAGAAACATTTCAAATGCTGAAGGGATTGGACAGAGTAGATGTGAATAAGTTGTTTCCCTTGGAAGGTGAGTCCAGGACAAGAGGGATATAATGGAAGATTCTAACCGTGTTTCTTACTTTTGCAGCTCTGGGTTCTGCAAGGCTGAGAACCTGCTTGTGTTTTAGAATCAGCAGACATAAGCTAAATTCCACCGAGGGGTCAGAGATGCTGTTATCTGATGAAAGGACATCACTGTACCAAGAACATTTAATCTTCCTGCTTGTTTTGGTCACAGACTGTCAGAGGCCTAGCCTTAATGCAAAATAAACCATTATATTCAAAGTGATAAGCTGAAAATTATGTTATTCGGATAGAAGCCTTGCATGTTAGCTTGCTCACTTATCTTTCTTTTTGTGCTGGGAATAGGTGCTTGGGTAAGCAGTTTTTGGGTAATATAAGCCATGGTCCCGCTGCTGAAGTTTGATTCTCCGAGAGGTGGCAACATCTCTCAGCAAGAAGAACTTCTAGAGTCCAGCCAACGTCCCGCCCCGACAACCTACTACAAGTGTGCAGTCGTTGCCTCGCTTCGGCAGTTGGGACCAGTCCAAGCGTTGATAAGTATAGTTGGGAAGGGCTTGCATATTGTAGTTTGAAATCAGCTTTTGATTTTGTAATAAACATCTGTATAATCTGAACTGCTCTCGGTGTGTGTATGTCTATTTTCTTTCGGTAGCTCAAACACTGTGACCAATCTAAAACGAACAAAATGAGAGGTATAACTTTACCCAAGACAAGGGTACAGTCTTAGAATTAGAGGGTACCCATTTAAAACAGAGGTGAGAAATTTCTTTAGCCAGAGGATAGATTTGTGGAATCCATGGCCACATACAGCTGTGAAGGACCAATCATTGGGGGAGTTTAAGGAGGAGATTGATAGGTATCTAATTAATCAGGGCATTAAGGGAGATGGGGGAAAAGGCTAGAAATTGGATCTAGATGGGAAAACTGTTTTGCTCATGATGGGAGTGGTGGTGCAGACTCTTGTGATCTGGGGGTTTATGTGCATAGTTCAATGAACGTAGCAAGACTGGATGAAAAAATAGTTTAAAAAAGCATGTGAAACTTTTGGCTTTACAACCAGTCATACTCTATAAGAGCAAAGAAATCATGACTAGTTCAGTCACAACCGTAATATTGCGTCAAGTCTAGGTGCCATACTTCAGAAAGGATGCAACGGTTTCAGGGAGAGTGCAAAGGGGATCTACTGCAATGGGAAGTGGGAGACTTTTGATCACGTGGATAAACTGGAGAAGCTAGAAAGAGAGGAAGTAGTGCGAGCATCTGCCTGAGGCATTGGTAATTATGAGAGACTGGACAAAGTGAATTGGGAGATACTTCCCCTTGTGAAATGGCCAAAAATTGGAGGATTTAGAATTAAGTCAATATGTAAAAGAACGGTTAGTGTAGGGGAAGGCAAGGTTAGTGTAGTGGTTAGCGCAACAGTTTTACAGTGCCAGCAACTGGGTTTAAATCCAGCACTGACTGTAAGAAGTCTGTACGTTCTCCCTGTATCTGTGTGAGTTTCATCAGGTGCTCTAGTTTCCTCCAACCCTTCAAAATGTACAGGGTCTCTAGGTTAATTGGGGTGTTTGGGCAGCACTGGCTTGTAGGCCGGGTCCTGCATGTCTTAAAAAAAGGGAAACACAGATAAAACTTCTTTGACAGTGCAATGAATGGTTAGGCTCTGGAATTTACATGGGAATACTGGAGACAGATTCAATTGTGCCTTTCGAAAGGGAAGTGGTCAAATACAGGAGAGGAAGGAAGGTGTGGGACAAGCTGCACTGCTAAGGACAAAGTTTCCTTTCATGCCGTAACCTTTCAGTGGTTCTGTGTATAGGCTGAGCTGACAGGACTCACGTGAGGGAAGCAGATGCCATGAAAACCCATCAATTGTAGATATCATCTATTTGAGTGAAGTGAGCAGGTGTTGATTGCCTGGAACTGGCAGCACACTGGAAAATTCAGAGCTGTTGTGGCAAAGCCTGAATCTGCACTGTGGGGGCCAACCATATTACAGGCACCTGAACACCATGTCCAACTCATCTGCTACTGTAACATCCTGTCACTTTATATCAGAATCACATTACACAACAGCACAGAAACAGGCCCTTTGGCCCTTCTGGTCTGTGATGAACTATAATTCTGCCTAGTCCCACTGATCTGCACCCAGACCAAATCCCTCCATACCTCTCCCATCCAAATTTGCTTAAATATCAAAATCGAGCCTGCATTCACCACTTCAGCCTGCAGCTTGTTCCCACTCCCACCATCTCTGTGCTAAGAAATTCCCCCTAATGTTCCCTTTAAACTCTTCCCCTTTCAACCTTAATCCATGTCTTCGAGTTTATACCTCAGTGGAAAAAAACATGCTTGCATTTACTCGATCTATAATTTTGTACATCTTATATTTCTAATTCCTTTTCTTACTTCTGCAGAGCATCTCTTTTCATGAAGAAGAACAACTTTAATCTCCTCCTTGAATTATCCATCCCATTCACACTCAGAGCAACCAACTCCAGGCCTACCCCACTGTTCCAAACTTAAATCCATAGGATGCCAAAGAGGCCCTGTGGTTAATAAGGAATTACTTAAGGTGGTATGTGAGTGGGATTAAAAAAGGTTGAGAACCACACCACTAATTAATCTACTTGACTTTCATAGCCTTCAGGCCCCAACATTTTTTCACCTCTGATGATGGTGTCCCACACTGCCTTGAGACACTAATACTGAATTTTTCCCTTTCTGATAATACTCATCAGAATATCCTATCCTGTGAAACAGTCAGGTCAACAACACTTCCATTTGATCTCAGTGAGAGGGAACAACGGGGAAGTACAAGATCCAATGGAAACTTATTGAGTTGAACACATAGAAATGGCCCTTCGGCCTACTGCGACCACACTGACTATCATGCCTGGCTCTGCTAATCTCACTTGCCTACATTAATTCTATCGGCTTCTCTTCCCTGCTCACTGAAGTGTCTGTCCAGATGCTGTTCCTCCCTCCACCACCTCCCCAGCTGCTCTTTGCAGATCTTATCTCTTTTTCCCTCAGGTTCCCTCCAAACCTCTTCCCCCTCACCTTAAATCTATGCCCTCTAGTTTTAGACACCCCTGCCACAAGAAAACAGCACTGTCTTCCCTATCTACACCTCCCATTAATTTCACATACAAGAGTGGATATGGAGATTATTTCTTTTATGATTGAGAGAATCCAGGACTAACCACTTAAAAGGACAGCATGGTCAGCGTAGCAATTTGCACAACATTGTTACAGCGCCAGCAATCAGGACTGTGTTTCAAATTTCTTGCTGTCTGTAAGGAATTTGTAGATTCTCCCTTGTCTGCGTGGCTTTCTTCTAGTTTTATCCCACCTTTTGAAATGTACTGGGGTTTGTCAGTCAATTGGGTGTAATTGGGTGGCACGGGCTCATGGGCTGAAATGGCCTGTTACCGTTCTGTATGTCTTAAAATAAAATAAAGGAACCTTCCATTTAAGATGGAGGCAAAATGTCTTTTCTCTGACGATTCTCTCAGAGGGTGGTGGAGAAGGATATCTTTGAATATTTTTCAAGCAAAGGTAGATAAATAAGCAAGAATAGGGGAAGGTTAGTGTGAAGACAGGAAAGCAAATGCAATCAAAGAAGCTGCAAATTTTTTATATGACAGAGCAGGTTCAAGGTGCCAAATAGCACAATCTTGCTCCAAGTTCATTTCTACATCTGTGTGTTGTATTGAGTATAAGAATTTATTGTCAAGTATAGAAATACAATGTACAGATGCAGCAAAATTCTTTATTTATTGCAACCGCACAGTTACACAAGATACACCAACATTACTATAAATAACCATAAAATGCCATGTGTCAAAAAAATAAAGGATAAATAAACATGCACATTTGCAGTTGGTGCAATAAAGAAGAGATATTTGCCTGCATGCAAATACAGTGTCAGAGTGACGGAGTTTGAGGCTGTCTCAGCTGCACTTACCGCAAATACAGTGTCAGAGTGATGGAGTTTGAGGCTGTCTCAGCTGCACTTACCCGCTTGTTCCCCTTAACTCTTCATTCCCCGTGTCTTCAATGATGCAGCTTCTACTGTTTTCTTGCACAGGGAATTCCAGATAGGTTTCAAAAAGATCATCCTTCATTCCCCCACTAAGTTCACATTTCATTTTTTGCAATCCATAGGCCAAAAGTGCTCTGTGATTAGTAAGTGATTGCTTAAGGTGGTATGAGGGTGGAAAGAAAAAGTTTGAAAACCACTGTTTTAATTGTCCCTCATTGACTCGTTATGTGCACGGTTTCAGAACTCCAAAGGAAATGCACCAATGACAATTTTTCTCAAGCAAAATATTTCAGTAACAATTGGGTCTAGAGCAATGATTCTCAACCTTCCCACACATGCCACCTTAAGCAATCCCTTACTAATCACAGAGCACCTTTGGCCTAGGGATTGTTTAAGGTGGCATGTGAGACTAGAGGGGCAGTTTGAAATCCACTGCCCTAAACAAAAGAATAGAGATCCATCTATTCTTGGTGTGACCTCTCCTAGAGGCAGCTCATCGAGGCAACTGTGACACTTCTACTTTCTAAGAAGTCTGAGGAGATTTGGCATTTTATTGAATGCACTACCATACTTGTACATAAGCAGTGTAGCCTGCACACTGTAGCCTGCACACTGTAGCCTGCACACTGTAGCCTGCACACTGTAGCCTGCACACTGTAGCCTGCACACTGTAGCCTGCACACTGTAGCCTGCACACTGTAGCCTGCACACTGTAGCCTGCACACTGTAGCCTGCACACTGTAGCCTGCACACTGTAGCCTGCACACTGTAGCCTGCACACTGTAGCCTGCACACTGTAGCCTGCACACTGTAGCCTGCACACTGTAGCCTGCACACTGTAGCCTGCACACTGTAGCCTGCACACTGTAGCCTGCACACTGTAGCCTGCACACTGTAGCCTGCACACTGTAGCCTGCACACTGTAGCCTGCACACTGTAGCCTGCACACTGTAGCCTGCACACTGTAGCCTGCACACTGTAGCCTGCACACTGTAGCCTGCACACTGTAGCCTGCACACTGTAGCCTGCACACTGTAGCCTGCACACTGTAGCCTGCACACTGTAGCCTGCACACTGTAGCCTGCACACTGTAGCCTGCACACTGTAGCCTGCACACTGTAGCCTGCACACTGTAGCCTGCACACTGTAGCCTGCACACTGTAGCCTGCACACTGTAGCCTGCACACTGTAGCCTGCACACTGTAGCCTGCACACTGTAGCCTGCACACTGTAGCCTGCACACTGTAGCCTGCACACTGTAGCCTGCACACTGTAGCCTGCACACTGTAGCCTGCACACTGTAGCCTGCACACTGTAGCCTGCACACTGTAGCCTGCACACTGTAGCCTGCACACTGTAGCCTGCACACTGTAGCCTGCACACTGTAGCCTGCACACTGTAGCCTGCACACTGTAGCCTGCACACTGTAGCCTGCACACTGTAGCCTGCACACTGTAGCCTGCACACTGTAGCCTGCACACTGTAGCCTGCACACTGTAGCCTGCACACTGTAGCCTGCACACTGTAGCCTGCACACTGTAGCCTGCACACTGTAGCCTGCACACTGTAGCCTGCACACTGTAGCCTGCACACTGTAGCCTGCACACTGTAGCCTGCACACTGTAGCCTGCACACTGTAGCCTGCACACTGTAGCCTGCACACTGTAGCCTGCACACTGTAGCCTGCACACTGTAGCCTGCACACTGTAGCCTGCACACTGTAGCCTGCACACTGTAGCCTGCACACTGTAGCCTGCACACTGTAGCCTGCACACTGTAGCCTGCACACTGTAGCCTGCACACTGTAGCCTGCACACTGTAGCCTGCACACTGTAGCCTGCACACTGTAGCCTGCACACTGTAGCCTGCACACTGTAGCCTGCACACTGTAGCCTGCACACTGTAGCCTGCACACTGTAGCCTGCACACTGTAGCCTGCACACTGTAGCCTGCACACTGTAGCCTGCACACTGTAGCCTGCACACTGTAGCCTGCACACTGTAGCCTGCACACTGTAGCCTGCACACTGTAGCCTGCACACTGTAGCCTGCACACTGTAGCCTGCACACTGTAGCCTGCACACTGTAGCCTGCACACTGTAGCCTGCACACTGTAGCCTGCACACTGTAGCCTGCACACTGTAGCCTGCACACTGTAGCCTGCACACTGTAGCCTGCACACTGTAGCCTGCACACTGTAGCCTGCACACTGTAGCCTGCACACTGTAGCCTGCACACTGTAGCCTGCACACTGTAGCCTGCACACTGTAGCCTGCACACTGTAGCCTGCACACTGTAGCTTGCACACTGTAGCTTGCACACTGCAGCTTGCACACTGCAGCTTGCACACTGTAGATAGCACACTGCAGCTTGCACACTGCAGCTTGCACACTGCAGCTTGCACACTGCAGCTTGCACACTGCAGCTTGCACACTGTAGCTTGCACACTGTAGCTTGCACACTGTAGCTTGCACACTGCAGCTTGCACACTGTAGCTTGCACACTGTAGCTTGCACACTGTAGCTTGCACACTGTAGCTTGCACACTGTAGCTTGCACACTGCAGATAGCACACTGTAGCTTGCACACTGTAGATAGCACACTGTAGATAGCACACTGTAGATAGTACACTGTAGATAGCACACTGTAGATTGCACACTGTAGATTGCACACTGTAGATTGCACACTGTAGATTGCACACTGTAGATTGCACACTGTAGATTGCACACTGTAGATAGCACACTGTAGATAGCACACTGCAGATAGCACACTGTAGATTGCACACTGTAGATTGCACACTGCAGATTGCACACTGTAGATAGCACACTGAAGATAGCACACTGTAGATAGCACACTGTAGATAGCACACTGTAGATTGCACACTGTAGATAGCACACTGTAGATAGCACACTGCAGATAGCACACTGTAGATTGCACACTGTAGATAGCACACTGTAGATAGCACACTGTAGATAGCACACTGTAGATAGCACACTGCAGATAGCACACTGCAGATAGCACACTGTAGATAGCACACTGTAGATAGCACACTGTAGATAGCACACTGTAGATTGCACACTGTAGATTGCACACTGTAGATAGCACACTGTAGATTGCACACTGTAGATTGCACACTGCAGATAGCACACTGCAGATAGCACACTGCAGATAGCACACTGTAGATAGCACACTGTAGATGGCACACTGTAGATGGCACACTGTAGATGGCACACTGTAGATGGCACACTGTAGATAGCACACTGTAGATAGCACACTGCAGATAGCACACTGCAGATAGCACACTGCAGATAGCACACTGCAGATAGCACACTGCAGATTGCACACTGTAGATTGCACACTGTAGACAGCACACTGTAGACAGCACACTGTAGACAGCACACTGTAGACAGCACACTGTAGACAGCACACTGTAGACAGCACACTGTAGACAGCACACTGTAGACAGCACACTGTAGACAGCACACTGTAGACAGCACACTGTAGACAGCACACTGTAGACAGCACACTGTAGACTGCACACTGCAGATTGCACACTGCAGATTGCACACTGCAGATAGCACACTGTAGATAGCACACTGTAGATTGCACACTGTAGATAGCACACTGTAGATTGCACACTGTAGATAGCACACTGTAGATAGCACACTGTAGATAGCACACTGTAGATAGCACACTGTAGATTGCACACTGTAGATTGCACACTGTAGATTGCACACTGTAGATTGCACACTGTAGATAGCACACTGTAGATAGCACACTGTAGATTGCACACTGTAGATTGCACACTGTAGATTGCACACTGTAGATTGCACACTGTAGATAGCACACTGTAGATAGCACACTGTAGATAGCACACTGTAGATAGCACACTGCAGATAGCACACTGCAGATAGCACACTGTAGATAGCACACTGTAGATAGCACACTGTAGATAGCACACTGTAGATAGTACACTGTAGATAGCACACTGTAGATTGCACACTGTAGATTGCACACTGTAGATTGCACACTGTAGATTGCACACTGTAGATTGCACACTGTAGATTGCACTCTGTAGATAGCACACTGCAGATAGCACACTGTAGATTGCACACTGTAGATTGCACACTGCAGATTGCACACTGTAGATAGCACACTGTAGATAGCACACTGTAGATTGCACACTGTAGATAGCACACTGTAGATTGCACACTGTAGATAGCACACTGCAGATAGCACACTGCAGATAGCACACTGTAGATTGCACACTGTAGATTGCACACTGTAGATTGCACACTGTAGATTGCACACTGTAGATTGCACACTGTAGATAGCACACTGCAGATAGCACACTGCAGATTGCACACTGTAGATAGCACACTGTAGATAGCACACTGTAGATAGCACACTGTAGATAGCACACTGTAGATAGCACACTGTAGATAGCACACTGTAGATTGCACACTGTAGATTGCACACTGTAGATTGCACACTGTAGATTGCACACTGCAGATAGCACACTGCAGATAGCACACTGCAGATAGCACACTGTAGATTGCACACTGTAGATTGCACACTGTAGATTGCACACTGTAGATTGCACACTGTAGATTGCACACTGTAGATAGCACACTGTAGATTGCACACTGTAGATAGCACACTGCAGATAGCACACTGCAGATAGCACACTGTAGATAGCACACTGTAGATAGCACACTGCAGATAGCACACTGTAGATAGCACACTGTAGATAGCACACTGTAGATAGCACACTGTAGATAGCACACTGTAGATTACACACTGTAGATTGCACACTGTAGATAGCACACTGTAGATTGCACACTGTAGATAGCACACTGTAGATAGCACACTGCAGATAGCACACTGCAGATAGCACACTGTAGATTGCACACTGTAGATTGCACACTGTAGATAGCACACTGTAGATAGCACACTGTAGATAGCACACTGTAGACAGCACACTGTAGATTGCACACTGATTATTGCATCACAGCCTGGTTTGGAAACCTGAGTGCTCAGGAATCCAAAAGGCTGCAGAAAGTGGCAAACCTAATCAAGTTCATCACGAGCACCATCCATTGAATACATTTATGTGGTACACAGCTACAAGAGGGCAAGCAACATCATAAAGGACCACCATCACCCTGATCACAACCTCCCCCTCCCCCAGCACTAACTGCAATTGTGAATACTGATCTATCCTTTGAAATGTATTTATTGTCTTATTTTCTGCCTTGAAATGTCATGGTAACTTAATTTGTACCATTGTAGTCGGTGAATCTTTTCACCAGTGTGACTGCAGCAACTAAGAATTTTGTTGCATTGTTACTCACAGTGGACTATCCTCCCAACCCAAGAATTAGCCTCTTTGAAAAAGTTGACAATAAATGATAATCATACACTATTGGAGCCTATTTTAGTAGACAAGGCCACATTCAAAGGTGCAACTATGGGCAGTACAGTCAGCATTAGTAGTTAGCACACTGCTATTACAGTGTGCCAGTGACCTGGATTCGAATTCAGAGCTGTCTGTAAGGAGTTTGCATGTATTACCCATGGCCTGCATGGGTTTTCACTATGGGTTTCGTTTTTGTTTTCAAAAATCCAAAGATGTATGGGGTTAGTAGGATGCAGCATATGAAAGTGCTGGAGAAACTCAGCAGGACATACAGCATCCATAGGAAGTAAAAGAACATACGGTGTTGGTAGGTTAATAGCGTGTAATTGGGCAGCATAGATTTCATGGGCTGGTAGGGCCTTCTACCATATGGAATCGTTAAAATTAAAACTATCTGAATGAAATAGAGGAAGCATGATTGACCTACCGCCAATCGCAGTCAGGCCACGTGCAGGAGTAAGGTTTCTCGCCCGTGTGACGTCTGTAGTGGGCCTTCAGGTGGCTGCTCTTTGTGTACATCTTGCTGCAACCTGGGAACGAGCACTTGTGCACTCTGATGATGTCAGATGAGGGTGACTTTGGAAGCTTTTGGGTGGCGTCGACAACGTCCACCAGGCCGCCAATGGCGACTGACCTTGTGGCGATGGGCAGGGGCGCGATCTTCACGAACTGGCGCGTCGCATTGTTTGCCGGTGCCTGCAATAAATGGGGCACCAGGGCAAAGGACTGGCCCTGGATGTTGACAATGAACTGGGTCATCTTCACGCTGGCTGGGTATGTGGGCACAGAGTGGCTGCTGGGCACCTGGGTGGGTTGGAACTGGAGAATGACAGGAATGCTCCCAGCCACAGCTGTGTCAGGCACGTCTGGCCGGGACCCATACCGTGGGTCTTCTGAAGATCCACTAGTTTCTACCGAAGCCTCTGACTTCACTTCCACTTTGATTTCTGTAGTCGCGCTGCTCTCCGAAAGTCCTTCCTTCACCATCTCCATCTTCTCCTTCAAGAATTCCTCGATCTCCTCCAGTGTAGGGACAAAGTCGCCACAGGAGTTGGGACAAAAGTCAGGCATGGGGGACTGGGGGACCGCATTTGGCTTTGGCCAGCTCTCCAAGTTCGACGTCAACATCTGGACCACATTGCACTGCTCCAGTGGGCTCGAGTTGGTGCTACAAAAGCTGGTATCCTGGGAGTCGGGGCTGGAGCAAGAACGAGGGCTGCACCCTTCACTGCCACCATCCTCCTGCAAGGAAGGCCTTGCCCCCAGCCCACCATGGTCCAGTCCACTCCCCGAGGGCAACAGCAGATCACTCACACACAGTGGCTCACTGTGGTTTAATGAGACCATTTGCTTCCAAGCTCCAAATTAATTCCAGAGTTTAGTTCAAAAACAATGATGGAACCACGATGAGTCAAGGTACCCCACTCTGTGTATCTGCAGTTAATGTCAGAGGTACAGCACAACGAACCTGCAAGGAAACTGAAGAGCAAAACAAATGAAATTAAGAAATGTAACTGATAAGAAAATCAATCAATATTCTAGTTGTCGAGAGAGAGAGAGAGAGAGAGAGAGAGAGAGAGAGAGAGAGACACACACACACGCACAGAGATCTGTATATACATACATAAAATATACTGGCTTTACAGGCAGTGCAGAGGAATTTCAGGTTGATTCTGGAGATGAGGGGGTTGGGCTGCTTGGAGAGATTGAGTCACCTGGGACTTTACTCACTGGAATTTGGAAAAATGTGAGATAACTATAAAAAAAAATTAAAGGGAATAGTCCCAAATAGAATTGGGAAGTTGTTTCCACTGGCAGGTAAAAGTAGAACTGAGGGACAGCCTGAGTAAAAAACTTACCTCTGATGTCTCCCCTAAACCTTCATCCCCTCACTTTAAACAGATGTCCTCTGCTATTGGCCATTATTGCCCTGGAAAAAGGGTTCTGGATGTCCACCCAATCTATGCCACCAAAAGAAAGTGCATCTATCTTAATCCAAAGGAAAACTCTTACCCTAAACAATATTTCCCTACACAGAATATTTCTAACTCTCCTCCTGTACAGTCAGAGGCAAGGTAGCTTATTCCCAAAACCTGATTAAGTGTCATTGAACCAGTTTGAGAGACACCTTTTCTTTGCGAAAGTCCAACGATTATACTTGTGACTGCTTTAAGAAACAGTCAGTTATTCTCTGAACTGTAACACTGCAGAAGCTTATGGAGAAAACTAGTTACATAGAAACATAGAAGATAGGAGCAGGAGTAGGTCATTCGACCCTTCGAGCCTGCTCCGCCATTCAACGAGATCATGGCTGATCTTAAAGTTCAGTACCCAGTCCACGCCTTATCTCCATAACCTTTAATACCCTTATACTGAAGAAATAGATCCAATTCCCTCTTAAATAGATTTAATGAACCTGCCTCGACTGCCCTCTGTGGCAATGAATTCCACAGATTCACCACCCTCTGGGTCAAGAAATTCCTCCTCATCTCAGTCCTAAATGGTTTGCCTATTATCCTCAAACCATGGCTCCGGGTTCAGGATTTTCCCATCATTGGAAAGATCCCATCTGCATCCATTCTGTCCAGTCCTGCCAGAATTCTATAGGTCTCTATGAGATCCCCTCTCAATCTTCTAAACTCCAGCGAGTACAATCCCAATTTGCGCAATCTTTCCTCATAAGTCATTCCTGCCATTCCAGGTATCAGCCTGGTGAATCGCTTCTGCACTCCCTCCATTGCAAGAACATCCTTCCTTAGGTAAGGTAACCAAAATTGCACACAATACTCCAGGTAGGGTCTCACCAAGGCCCTGTACAGCTGCAGTAAGGTATCCTTGTTCCTAGACTCAAACCCTCTTGATATGAAGACCAACATACCATTTGCCTTTTTAACCGCCTGCTCTACCTGCATGCTCGCCTTCAGAGACTGATGTACAAGTACCCCTAGGTCTCTCTGCATTTCCTCATCTCTGAATCTATTGCCATTCAAATAGTAATCTGCCCTCCGGTTTGTATTCTTTGGCTTGGCTTTGCGGACGAAGATTTATGGAGGGGGTAAATGTCCACGTCAGCTGCAGGCTCGATTGTGGCTGACAAGTCCGATGCGGGACAGGCAGACACGGTTGCAGGGGAAAATTGGTTGGTTGGGGTTGGGTGTTGGGTTTTTCCTCCTTTGTCTTTTGTCAGTGAGGTGGGCTCTGCGGTCTTCTTCAAAGGAAGTTGCTGCCCGCCGAACTGTGAGGCGCCAAGATGCACGGTTTGAGGCGATATCAGATAGTAATCTGCCCTCCGGTTTGTATTACCAAAGTGGATAACTTCACATTTATCCACATTGTAGTGCATTTGCCATGTATCTGCCCAGTCCCTCAATTTATCCAAATCACACTGGAGCTTCCTGACCCCCCTCTTCCGTGCACACAACCCCTCCTAGCTTAGTGTCATCTGAAAATTTGGAGATATTACATCCAATCCCCTCATCCAGATCATTAATGTAAATTGTGAACAGCTGGGGTCCCAGTACAGATCCCTGTGGTACCCCACTGGTCACCGCCTGCCACTCAGAAAACGAGCCATTTATCCCAACTCTCTGTCTTCTACCTGCCAGCCAGTTCTCAATCCACATCAATACTTTGCCCCCAATCCCATGAGTCTTGATTTTGGAAGCCAGTCGTTTATGCGGGACCTTATCGAAGGCCTTTTGGAAGTCCAGGTACACCACATCCACTGGTTCTCCCCCATCTATTTTACCTGTCACCATCTCAAAGAATTCCAATAGATTTGTCAAGCACGATTTACCTTTTGTAAATCCATGTTGACTCCGTCCGATCCCTTCTCTGCTAGTCATATGCTCCGCTATTACTTCCTTAATAATGGATTCCATTATTTTGCCCACTACTGATGTAAGGCTCACCGGCCGATAATTCCCCACTTTTTCTCTACCCCCTTTTTAAATAGTGGGGTAACATTAGCTACGCTCCAATCCATGGGTACTGATCCTGAGTCTATCGAGTTCTGGAAAATAATTTTTAAAGCATCTGCTATCTGAATGGCCACTTCCTTGAGTACCCTAGGATGTAGATTATCAGGCCCTTGGGATTTATCTTCCTTCAATCCCATCAATTACCCCAAGACCATGTCCTTAGAGATACTGATTTATTTCAGTTCCTCCCTTGCATTAGTCTCCATGTTTCCCAACATCCTTGGGAGATTATTTGTATCCTCTCTTGTAAAAACAGAACTAAAGTAAGAATTTAATTGGTCTGCCATTTCCTTATTCCTCATTATATATTCCCCTGATTCTGACTGCAAAGGACCTACTCTGGATTTCACCAATCTTTTCCTCTTGACATATTTATAAAAGCTTTTGCAGTTGGTTTTTATATTTGCCGCAAGCTTACTTTCGTAATTTATTTTTGCTCTCTTGATTAATCCCTTTGTCCTCCTTTGCTGAGAGACAGCCTCCACAAGAAGATGGAGCTAAACAATCCATAGGATAGTTCATTCAACACTCCAAAGTACAGTCCAACACAAACTCAATTCAGTAAAACCCCCTGGTATCTGGCACCTATGGGGGTAGATGACAGATAAATGAATTTTCTGGTTGTTTGAGATTGCGTATTGTGTGATTAGCGAACTAACCGCCATTTTTAAACATTTTTTTTAACCTATTTATTTTCTGTTAGTTTTTTTTGCTGGTTGCTTGAGGCTGCCAGTTGCTTCAATTCCAAATAATGGGGTTTTAGTGTATATATAAAAAGCTGATAAATACCACCAGGATGACCTAGAAAAGAAAATCTCTTTCTATTTCGCTTTCACCGGCTCCAAGGTCAGGTTGACTGTAACAAATTCATTCACTCTGTACATTATTTTGGAACAGGGAGATTTACGATAATTATAAAAAGTATGTGCAAAATGACAATAATTTAGAATGCAACGTGCAAAAGACACCCCCATTACCCTCTTGTAATGAAGGTTCATGCTGAGACACTGGAAAACGTGAAAAACCTCCATATTTCCAGAACCATCAGCAAGAGGAGACATCTACAAGAGGCAGTGTCTCAAGCAAGTAGCCTTGAGGATAGAGGACCCTCACCACCCAAGCCATGCCCTCTTCTCACTACTACATGATTTTCCTCATGCAAGATTCTGAAGACGAACACTCAGCGGAACAAGGACAGCTTCTTCCCTTTCCACCATCAGATTTCTGAATGGGACAATGAACCACAGACACTACCTCACTTTCTCTTATTTTTGCACTAATTTATTTATTTTAAAATGCAATTCATAGCAACATTTGAACTTGTAATGGTGCCACAACACAATAAATTTTGTGACATGTTCAGGACTATAAATTTTGATTCTGATATTGATAATGAAGTTCACCATCGTTTCAATGCACCAGCATAGCCTTTGGTCAATGGAGAGATGGATATTCACCACAGACCTGGGGCAGAACGCATGGCAGTGATCCCGGCCCTCTTGAATGATTCTGGCACTTGAACTACCTACAGCAGGCACCTCATTAGCTGGTGGAACAACATCAATGTCCTCTCCCAGTTCAACATCCAAAGTATTGAGGTTCCAGTTCCATGTCATTTGCAAAAGTATCAACAGAATCCTGAAGCCGGCACTATATTCCGAGCTCGGTTATGGGAAAAGATCACCAGGCAGATAGTGGAAAAATGAATGTTGGATGACAAAGGTTATTGAGAGACAACATGTGACAAGTATGGGCAATGACAATCAAATGAGCCCCTTTATTAAAGGTGTAGAAGAGAACTTAATAAATTAGAAGGGTAAATTTGACAAGGAAAACTAAGGACAATCTATTCTATGATAGGAGCAAACAGAATAGAGTGGCTCCCCTTCGGGATAAAGGGATCATCGATGTGTGGAGCGGGGGGTAGTGAGCAAGATTCTCATCCGTATTCACCATGGAGAAGGTTGTGCTTCAGTGATGAAAACGATGACAAGCCTGGAGCAGGTCAGTATTAAGAAGGTGGAGGCGCTGGATACTTTGGAATGGATAAATCCCAAGGCTGTATGAGATCCATCACAGAATTTTATTGGAAGAGGTAGGTGGGGCCTTGTCAGAGATCTTTGGATCCTTGGTTGCCATAGATGTGACGTTAGAATACTGGAGAGTTGCTAATATTGTTCCTTTATTTAAGAATGGGTTCAGGGATAAGCCCGATAACTACAGGCCCATGAGGCTTGCATCAGTGGTAGAGAAATTACTGGGGAAAAATTTAAGGTAGTATATTTATATTCATTTAGGCTGATCAGGGACTATCAGTGTGTTTTTTTGTGGGGGGTGGGGGTAAATCCCGTCTTTCTTCATTGAGTTTTTTGAGAGGTAACTGATATCTAGAAAAATGGATATAAAATACGGGATGTGATGCTGAGGCCTCACTTGGAGTACGGGATACAGTTTTGGGCTCCTTATTTAAAAAAGGATGTGATGGCATTGAAGAGGGTTCAGAGAAGATTCTCAAGAATGATTCCTGGAAGGAAGAGATTGGCTTATGAGGAATGTTTGATGTCTCTACGACTGTATCTTGGAGTTCCAAAGAATTGGAGGGTGGGGGGGGGGGGTGGACATCATATAAGCATTTTGAATATTGAAAGGCCTGGACAGAGTAGATGTGGCAAAATTGTTTCCCATGATAGAAGAGTTTAGGATAAGAAGGCACACCTTCAGGATTGAAGGGTGCCCATTTAAAACAGAGATGTGGAGCAATTTCTTTCACCAGAGTGGTGAACCTCTGGAATTCTCCATACTCCTCATGAGCAGCTGTGGAGGCAGGTATTTGGGTGCATTTAAGACAGAGATTGATAGGTATTTGAAATGTCAGGGTATCAAAGGTTATTGGGAAAAGGCAAAAGGCTGAGTGATAGAATGGATAAGTTCACGATGGAATAGAGGAGTGGACGATTGCTGAATGGCCTACTTCTGCTCCTATATCTCATGGACCAAGGCAGGGTGGTAGGTATAGATTTTATGAAGACATTTTACAAAGTTCCGCATGGTAGGATGGTGCAGAAAGTTAAGGCACACAGAGTCCAAGGAGGGTGTCTAAATGGATGTGAAGTTTGCTTTGTGGTGGGGCAGTGGTGGAAGTTATTTTCTGACTGAAAGTCTGTGAACGCTGATAATTGCAAGGATCGGTGTTAGGATTCTTTGTCGTTAGTGATATCTATTCCTCACTTGAATGTGAATGTTGGAGTAATGATTAATAAGTTTGCAGATGACATGAAAGTTGACAGTGTTGTGGATATCAAGGAAGGTTTTCTAAAGCAGCCATTCTCAACGAGGCCACAGCACATTTAAGTTAAACTTTATATCAGCATGGGAGTGTGGCACAGAATTGAAATGATTGGCTTCTGGGAGATCCCTGTTTGCAAAGGCAGCAGAATTGTACACACGTGCCGAACCTGAAAGCGTTAGAGTGGAGGGATTAGAGAGTACAACAATTGTGGAAGTTGTGAGATAATTCTCTTTTTTCTTTTACTCAGAGTGGACAAGGAGCATTCAGGACAGTGTTGTAAACCTTGAGGAGCACCCAGGAACCACATGAACATGGCAGAGAGATCAGACCACCCACTCGCCATCCTGCCAAGCCGTTCCCTGCCCTATCCGGCCACCGCTGCACTCAAAAAACCATGTCATGTGCAACTCCAAAGGCCTGAGAAGAATAAAAGAGGTGGTTAATCAAGAGCAGCTTCTTTTTTCAAAAGAATATGCATCTAAACAAAAACAGAGCTTGGATTGCTGATGGTTTGGACTGAAGGGTGTGCGGCTGCAGAAGGACTGGAGGTGAATCCATGGACACTCAGTGACTATGGAGGGACTAATTTGTTTCTTCTTCTCTGGCTGTAAGAGGTGCTGGGCAATAAGAACATAAGAAATTGAAGCATCTGGCCTGTCCAGCCTGCTCCACCATTCAATGAAATTATGGCTGATCTGATGATAGTCTCATCTCCACTTACCTGCCTTTTCCACATATACCTTAATTCCCCTACTTTGTAAAAATCTATCCAAACTTGTCATAAATATATTTACTGAGGTCGCTTCCTCTGCTTCAAAGAGCAACGAATTCCATAGATTCACCACCCTCTGGGAAAAGCAGTTACTCCTCATCAACCTAAATCTACAATAGAGACATAGCCTCTATTGTGAGGCTATGTCTCCTCATTCTGGTTTTGTCTACCAATGCAAACAATTCACCTACCTCTATCTTATCTATCTTTTATATTTTTATGTTTCGAGAAGATCCCCTCTCATTTTTCTAAATTCTAGCAAATACAGTCCCAGACACTTCAATCTCTTCACATGGCTGAATTCCACTGATAGCATATCTCTTTTTAAATTTTGAAAATTTAGACGTCCAGCATGGTAACAGGCCCTTCCAGCCCAGGAGCCCACAATTACACCCAAATGACCTACAATCCCCGTACGATTTCTAGCAAATACAGTCCCAGACACTTCAATCTCTTCACATGGCCGAATTCTGCTGATATCAAATCTTTTTTTAAATTTTAAAAATTTAGACGTACAGCATGGTAACAGGCCCTTCCAGCCCAGGAGTCCAGAATTACACCTAACTGACCTACAATCCCCATATGGTTTGAACAGTGGGAGGAAACCGGTGCACCCAGAACAGCTGGTAAAAACACAATGCTGGAGAAACAAAGATAAAGTCACAAAGATAAAGGTACATAACCAACATTTCGGGCTTAAGCCCTTCATCAAGGTAAGGAAAACTGTCGGCAGGCATCTTTATTGTTTTATTTTTACCTTGACAAAGGGTTCAAGTTTGAAATGTTGGTTATGTATCTTTATCTTTGCGACTTAAAGCACACTGTTTCACCAACATTGTGTTTTTCCTTTAACCTCGGTGTCTGCTTTACAAATGACCATCTAGTTCTGAGGTTCTCAACCTTTCTTTTTCCACTCACATACCACCTTAAGTAATCCATTACTATCGATGTAGCACCAATGGCGGCTGATTGCAGCCTCTCGCCTATGACACCATCGCTTGCTCATCCGAGCTGTTGACACACTGGCCACCTTCCCATCCAAGCTCCAGCCGTCCAACCAAGTACCCGATACTCCGGCTACCTACCCATCCAAGTTTCTGACGCCCCAGCTGCTCGCCCATCCGTGGACTCATGCCTGGTCACCGGCCCCTGCCCATTCAAGCTCCCGACGCCCCAGCCACCCATCCAGCTGAGTTTCCAATGCCACAGTTGCCCGCCTAGCTCCTGGCACCTCAAACATCTCAGGTGCTTATAATGGTCATAAGTGGTATCTGTGCAACAGTCGACCCCCTAAATTTTACCCTACAAATTAATCCACAAAATTCTACTGTGTACTTTTTGATTACTGAAACTAACACAAATTAGCAGTTTAAAAATTACATACATGAAAAATATTATTAGCAACGTGTATTTCTTGACATCTGTATAAAATTTTTATAACAAAATGTGCATGTAAGAGTAAAAACATTTTTTCATGTCTTGCAGCTCAAACTTATGAAGTTTATCATATGTGACTCTTACATTAAGCAAGTTTGGCTGCCACTGCTCTATGCCATAAGGTACTCTGTGGTGAATGAGGGATTAATTAAGGTGGCATGTGAGCGGGAAAAAAATGTGCACGCAAGAGTGAAATCGTGCATACACATGGCTCTTACACTAAGCAAGATTGCCCGACCCCATCCTATGCCAATAATGGCCCTGTGGTTAGTCAGGATTTACTTAATGTGAGTGGGAAAGGTGTGGATAGGTTTGAGAGCGAGTCCAAGGTGTGGATAGGTTGAAGAGCGAGTCCAAGGTGTGGATAGGTTGAATAGCCAGTCCAAGGTGGGGATAGGTTGGAGAGCGAGTCCAAGGTGTGGATAGGTTGAAGAGCGAGAATAAGTTGGGGATGGGTTGGAAAGCGAGTCCAAGGTGTGGATAGGTTGAAGAGCGAGTCCAAGGTGTGGATAGGTTGAATAGCCAGTCCAAGGTGGGGATAGGTTGGAGAGCGAGTCCAAGGTGTGGATAGGTTGAAGAGCGAGAATAAGTTGGGGATGGGTTGGAAGCGAGTCCAAGGTGTGGATAGATTGGAGAGTGAGTCAAAGGTGTGGATAGGTTGAAGAGCGAGTCAAAGGTGGAGATAGGTTGGAGAGCGAGTCCAAGGTGGGGATAGGTTGGAGAGCGAGTCCAAATGGGGATAGGTTGAAGAGCGAGTACAAGGTGGAAATAGGTTGGAGAGCGAGTCCAAGGTGTGGATAGGTTGAAGAGCGAGTCCAAGGTGTGGATAGGTTGGAGAGCAAGTCCAAGGTGGGGATGGGTTGGAGAGCGAGTCCAAGGTGGGGATGGGTTGGAGAGCGAGTCCAAGGTGGGGATAGGTTGGAGAGCGAGTCCAAGGTGTGGATAGGTTGAAGAGCGAGTCCAAGGTGTGGATAGATTTGAGAGCGCGTCCAAGGTGGGGATGGGTTGGAGAGCGAGTACAAGGTGTGGATAGGTTGGAGAGCGAGTCCAAGGTGTGGATAGGTTGAAGAGCGAGTCCAAGGTGGGGATAGGTTGGAGAGCGAGTCCAAGGTGGGGATAGGTTGGAGAGCGAGTCCAAGGTGTGGATAGGTTGAAGAGCGATTTCAAGGTGGGGATAGGTTGGAGAGCGAGTCCAAGGTGTGGATAGGTTGGAGAGCAAGTCCAAGGTGTGGATAGGTTGGAGAGCGAGTCCAAGGTGTGGACAGGTTGGAGAGCGAGTCCAAGGTGTGGATAGGTTGGAGAGCGAGTCCAAGGTGTGGATAGGTTGGAGAGCGAGTCCGGTATGGATAGATTGAAGAGCGAGTCCAAGGTGGAGATAGGTTGGAGAGTGAGTCCAAGGTGGGGATAGGTTGGAGAGCGAGTCCAAGGTGGGGATAGGTTGGAGAGCGAGTACAAGGTGGAAATAGGTTGGAGAGCGAGTTCAAGGTGTGGATAGGTTGAAGAGCGAGTCCAAGGTGTGGATAGGTTTGAGAGCGAGTCCAAGGTGGGGATGGATTGGAGAGCGAGTCCAAGGTGGAGATAGGTTGGAGAGCGAGTCCAAGGTGGGGATGGGTTGGAGAGCGAGTCCAAGTTGGGGAAGGGTTAGAGAGTGAGTCCAAGGTGGGGATGGGTTGGAGAGCGAGTCCAAGGTGGGGATGGGTTGGAGAGCGAGACCAAGGTGGGGATGGGTTGGAGAACGAGTCCAAGGTGGGGATGGGTTGGAGAACGAGTCCAAGGTGGGGATAGGTTGGAGAGCAAGTCCAAGGTGGGGATAGGTTGGAGAGCGAGTCCAAGGTGTGGATTGCTTGGAAAGCGAGTCCAAAGTGTGTATAGGTTTGAGAGCAAGACCAAGGTGGGGATGGGTTGGAGAGCGAGTCCAAGGTGGGGATGGGTTGGAGAGCGAGTCCAAGGTGGGGATGGGTTGGAGAGCGAGTCCAAGGTGGCGATGGGTTGGAGCGCGAGTGCAAGGTGGGGATGGATTGGAGAGCGAGTCCAAGGTGGGGATGGATTGGAAAGTGAGTCCAAGGTGGGGATAGGTTGGAGAGCGAGTGCAAGGAGGGGATGGGTTGGAGAGCGAGTGCAAGGTGGGGATGGGTTGGAGAGCGAGTCCAAGGTGGGGATGGGTTGGAGAGCGAGTGCAAGGTGGGGATAGGTTGGAGAGCGAGTCCAAGGTGGGGATGGGTTGGAGAGCGAGTCCAAGGTGGGGATGGGTTGGAGAGCGAGTCCAAGGTGGGGATGGGTTGGAGAGCGAGTCCAGGTGGGGATGGGTTGGAGAGCGAGTCCAAGGTGGGGATGGGTTGGAGAGCGAGTCCAAGGTGGGGATGGGTTGGAGAGCGAGTCCAAGGTGGGGATGGGTTGGAGAGCGAGTCCAAGGTGGGGATGGGTTGGAGAGCGAGTGCAAGGTGGGGATGGGTTGGAGAGCGAGTGCAAGGTGGGGATGGGTTGGAGAGCGAGTGCAAGGTGGGGATGGGTTGGAGAGCGAGTCCACGGTGGGGATGGGTTGGAGAGCGAGTCCAAGGTGGGGATGGGTTAGAGAGCGAGTCCAAGATGTGGATGTGTTGGAGAGCGAGTCCAAGGTGGGGATGGGTTGGAGAGCGAGTCCAAGGTGGGGATGGGTTGGAGAGCGAGTCCAAGGTGGGGAAGGGTTGGAGAGCGAGTCCAAGGTGGGGAAGGGTTGGAGAGCGAGTGCAAGGTGGGGATGGGTTGGAGAGCGAGTCTAAGGTGGGGATGGGTTGGAGAGCGAGTACAAGGTGGGGATGGGTTGGAGAGCGAGTGCAAGGTGGGGATGGGTTGGAGAGCGAGTCCAAGGTGGGGATGGGTTGGAGAGCGAGTCCAAGGTGGGGATGGGTTGGAGAGCGAGTCCAAGGTGGGGATGGGTTGGAGAGCGAGTCCAAGGTGGGGATGGGTTGGAGAGCGAGGGCAAGGTGTGGATGGGTTGGAGAGCGAGTCCAAGGTGGGGATGGGTTGGAGAGCGAGTCCAAAGTGGGGATGGGTTGGAGAGCGAGTCCAAGTTGGGGATGGGTTGGAGAGCGAGTCCAAGGTGGGGATGGGTTGGAGAGCGAGTGCAAGGTGGGGATGGGTTGGAGAGCGAGTGCAAGGTGGGGATGGGTTGGAGAGCGAGTCCAAGGTGGGGATGGGTTGGAGAGTGAGTCCAAGGTGGGGATGGGTTGGAGAGCGAGTCCAAGGTGGGGATGGGTTGGAGAGCGAGTCCAAGGTGGGGATGGGTTGGAGAGCGAGTCCAAGGTGGGGATGGGTTGGAGAGCGAGTCCAAGGTGGGGATGGGTTGGAGAGCGAGTCCAAGGTGGGGATGGGTTGGAGAGCGAGTCCAAGGTGGGGATGGGTTGGAGAGCGAGTCCAAGGTGGGGATGGGTTGGAGAGCGAGTCCAAGGTTGGGATGGGTTGGAGAGCGAGTCCAAGGTGGGGATGGGTTGGAGAGCGAGTCCAGGGTGGGGATGGGTTGGAGAGCGAGTCCAAGGTGCGGATGGGTTGGAGAGCGAGTGCAAGGTGGGGATGGGTTGGAGAGCGAGTGCAAGGTGGGGATGGGTTGGAGAGAGAGTCCAAGGTGGGGATGGGTTGGAGAGAGAGTCCAAGGTGGGGATGGGTTGGAGAGGGAGTCCAAGGTGGGGATGGGTTGGAGAGCGACTCCAAGGTGGGGATGGGTTGGAGAGCGACTCCAAGGTGGGGATGGGTTGGAGAGCGAGTGCAAGGTGGGGATGGGTTGGAGAGCGAGTGCAAGGTGGGGATGGGTTGGAGAGCGAGAGCAAGGTGGGGATGGGTTGGAGAGCGAATCCAAGGTGGGGATGGGTTGGAGAGCGAGTCCAAGGTGGGGATGGGTTGGAGAGCGAGTCCAAGGTGGGGATGGGTTGGAGAGCGAGTCCAAGGTGGGGATGGGTTGGACACCGAGTCCAAGGTGGGGATGGGTTGGAGACCGATCCAAGGTGGGGATGGGTTGGAGACCGAGTCCAAGGTGGGGATGGGTTGGAGACCGAGTGCAAGGTGGGGATGGGTTGGAGAGCGAGTCCAATGTGGGGATGGGTTGGAGAGCGAGTCCAAGGTGGGGATGGGTTGGAGAGCGAGTCCAAGGTGGGGATGGGTTGGAGAGCAAGTCCAAGGTGTGGATGGGTTGGAGAGCGAGTCCAAGGTGGGGATGGGTTGGAGAGCGAGTCAAAGGTGGGGATGGGTTGGAGAGCGAGTCCAAGGTGGGGATGGGTTGGAGAGCGAGTCCAAGGTGGGGATGGGTTGGAGAGCGAGTCCAAGGTGGGGATGGGTTGGAGAGCGAGTCCAAGGTGGGGATGGGTTGGAGAGCGAGTCCAAGGTGGGGAAGGGTTGGAGAGCGAGTCCAAGGTGGGGAAGGGTTGGAGAGCGAGTGCAAGGTGGGGATGGGTTGGAGAGCGAGTCCAAGGTGGGGATGGGTTGGAGAGCGAGTCCAAGGTGGGAATGGGTTGGAGAGCGAGACCAAGGTGGGGATGGGTTGGAGAGCGAGTCCAAGGTGGGGATGGGTTGGAGAGCGAGTTCAAGGTGGGGATGGGTTGGAGAGCGAGTGCAAGGTGGGGATGGGTTGGAGAGCGAGTGCAAGGTGGGGATGGGTTGGAGAGCGAGTGCAAGGTGGGGATGGTTTGGAGAGAGAGTCCAAGGTGGGGATGGGTTGGAGAGAGAGTGCAAGGTGGGGATGGGTTGGAGAGGGAGTCCAAGGTGGGGATGGGTTGGAGAGCGAGTCCAAGGTGGGGATGGGTTGGAGAGCGAGTCCAAGGTGGGGATGGGTTGCAAAGCGAGTGCAAGGTGGGGATGGGTTGGAGAGCGAGTGCAAGGTGGGGATGGGTTTGAAGGCGAGTCCAAGGTGGGGACGAGTTGGAGAACGAGTCCAAGGTGGGGATGGGTTGGAGAACGAGTCCAAGGTGGGGATGGGTTGGAGAGCGAGTCCAAGGTGGGGAAGCGTTGGAGAGCGAGTCCAAGGTGGGGATGGGTTGGAGAGTGAGTGCAAGGTGGGGATGGGTTGGAGAGCGAGTCCAAGGTGGGGATGGGTTGGAGAGCGAGTCCAAGGTGGGGATGGGTTTGAGGGCGAGTCCAAGGTGGGGACGAGTTGGAGAACGAGTGCAAGGTGGGGATGGGTTGGAGAGCAAGTCCAAGGTGGGGAAGCGTTGGAGAGCGAGTTCAAGGTGGGGATGGGTTGGAGAGCGAGTGCAAGGTGGGGATGGGTTGGAGAGCGAGTGCAAGGTGGGGATGGGTTGGAGAGCGAGTGCAAGGTGGGGATGGTTTGGAGAGAGAGTCCAAGGTGGGGATGGGTTGGAGAGAGAGTGCAAGGTGGGGATGGGTTGGAGAGGGAGTCCAAGGTGGGGATGGGTTGGAGAGCGAGTCCAAGGTGGGGATGGGTTGGAGAGCGAGTCCAAGGTGGGGATGGGTTGGAAAGCGAGTCCAAGGTGGGGATGGGTTGGAGAGCGAGTGCAAGGTGGGGATGGGTTTGAAGGCGAGTCCAAGGTGGGGACGAGTTGGAGAACGAGTCCAAGGTGGGGATGGGTTGGAGAGCGAGTCCAAGGTGGGGAAGCGTTGGAGAGCGAGTCCAAGGTGGGGATGGGTTGGAGAGCGAGTCCATTTGCAACATGTGTTTCTGAAGAAGGGATCTTGACTGCCATGCAATGGAGTAGAGTGGAGGGAGGGAGGGAGGGGGGACGCAGGACTGGGCAGGGGTCTCCAATGAGCTGGGCCATTTAAATGCACAGGTGGGAAGGGGACGCGGCGGCCATGTCCGCACTGGCGCCCTTGTCTGCCCACAGGTCACGCATTCCGCCGCGCCGCGTGACAGCTCGCCTTGACATTGCATCAGCCTGTCGGCCCGCCCCCTGCCCCTTCCCCATTGGCCCCCGCTCCCACCCACGCCCGCGGGTCCCGAGCCGCTTCCCTCTTGCCATTGGCCCGCGCCGCCCGTCAGTCACGGCGAAGACAGCTGCCATCCAGAGAGCGTCGGAATCCATCGAGGCGGTGGGGGGAGGAGAGGAGAGGGGAGGGGGATGAGGGGGGGGGGGCGGTGGGGGGGAGAGGTGGGGAGAAGCCCCCCAATTCCTGGCAGCCGAAGTCGATCAACCCTAACTTTTACTTTATAATTTTATGGTTAAAGAGACGTTTTGCAAAACTCGGTGACGTGATTTAAGGAAACATTGCAGAGTTAAAACATTTTAAGCTTGTCTGCAGCAACTGTTGGACGGGGAGGGGGGGGAGGGGACAAGTTTGGGGGGGGGACGGGACAGTGGGGGGGGGGACAGTGGGGGGGGGGACAGTGGGGGGGGGACAGTGGGGGGGGGGACAGTGGGGGGGGGGGGACGGTGGGGGGGGGGGGGGTTTAGAGCAAGACGACGCTCGGACCGAGCAAGTGTCGAGCAGGACTCGAGGGAAAGTCACTTTCTCACCTGGTTTTGGCACCGAAAATGCAGCAGGATCGGGCCGGCGCGTCGCTGCAACCAGTCCCCTGGCCTCTGTGAGGATTTGCTGCTCATTGAGGGGCCTGTTTCGCCCCCCACCCCCCTGTCTGTCTCCGTGAGGGGGCGAATGGCCGCGGCGTCCGCCGCTCCGCCGTCACGCGCTCGCTCCTTCCATGCTGGCCCGGGCCGCGTCACGCGGCAGGGGCTCGCCCGCGTCCCTCGCCGCCCATTGGCCGCCGGGAAGGAGGCTCGCCCGCGCGGGCGGGGGGGGGGGAGGCGGCACGTGCCGCGGGCCGCCGTCAATCACGCGCCGGCCCCGCCCCTCCCCTCGCCCGCCAACGTCTGGGGCGCCTTGGGGCTGCATCTTGGCTTCTGCCTTGATGCAGGGTCATGACCTTCAAGGGCTTGGAGTGGCCAGAACCATAGGCTTTCAATTGCTCAAAACTGTACCACCAGGGTTGGCACCCCCCCACCCCCCAAGCGAGGTGCTGTGCCCACCCATACGGTCGCGGCCGTCACTGGCCGCCAGACTCACCTCCCACCCACCCACGCGGAGGTTGATGCACGCTGGCGACGCTCCACCCGGCCGTGCTGCTAGTGGGCGTCGAGCGTCAGTTGACGCATAAGAGCGGCCCTCGTGCCCCCGCCGTCGGAGGGGCGGATGGCGTTAGTGACGGGTCGTTCCCTGCCAACACCCCCCGCCACCCTGTCGACGGTTTCCCGCCAGCAAACCTCCCCCTCGACAGGTCCCCACCAGCAAACCTCTCCCACCCTGTCGACGGGTCCCTGCCGGCATCCCTCCCCCATACTAAATGGTTCCCCCCCCCCTCAAAATTGCTAATGCCCCCCTCTAGCATATGTTCTGGCGCCGACCCTGAACTGGATGTACACTCATGTTGCTTGGCCTGAGTCCAGAACTCGTACTGGGGGAGGATCTGGGCGTTACAGTCTTTATTAGGGGATTCCAAGGGAAGGAGTCACTGGTAAAGTCAGTATGGAGGCAGGCCAGCCATACATACAGAGATGGTAACCAATTGTAATACAGAGGTATCACCACAAAGAGCTCAAACCCAAAACATTGGTTATGTACCTTTATACACTTGCTGGGTCTCTCCAGCATTGTGTTTTTACAACACACCGTAGGTGTTTGGCTTCTGTGCGAGCAGGAATGATTGCTCAAAGATTAAATTGGATCAGTCACATGAGAGGCAATGTAAATTCAGTGCCAGTAGAAGCAGTCTGGGCTTCATGCCAGGAAAATATACTCAATAGGAGCAGGTACAATATAAACTCATTCTAGTAACATCTCCTCCACATTGAGAGACTGGGTATAGACGAGGAGATCTCAGCTCTATCATCTCTGTCACCCATTTCAATTCCCCATCACATTCCCTTGCTGACATGTCTGTCCATGGTCTCGAGCACTACCAGACTGAGACCACCCACAAACTGGAGCAACAACACCTCATCTTCTGACTGGGCACACTCTTACCGGATGGCATTGACATCGTCTTCTCCAGTTTCCGTTAAAATTTCCCCCCCTCCCACCCCCTCAGAATTCCCCTGTTGCCTTTCCCCAGGTCTGCCTCTCACTTTCCCCTCTGTCTTCTTTCACAAAGACAAAATCAATTCTCACCTCTCCTTTTATCATGTCCAATGAACATTTTGTTGGTCTGGTCTCCTCCCCCCAGCTAGTCTTCAGTCTTTATTCTGATACTGCATCACTCTGTCCCCAGTGGAATTAGAAACAATGTAGTCTATCTGAGAGTAAGACAAGAAAGTCTGCAGACACCATGATTGAAGTAGAAACACAATACTGGAGAAAGATGCAAAACCAACAAGTCTTTCATCAAGCTATGTGCAAAATGTAGACAAGTGCTCAGATTGTCTGACCTGCTGAGTTTCTCCAGCATTGTGTTTTCACTTGTCCCAAGGGCAGGAAAATTTATTTTTTGTTGGGTCTTCTTACAAGACTTTGACCAGGACTTGAGAAAGGATGTGACTCTTCAACCAAGGGTGCAGAACAGATTCACAAGAATTTTTTTGAGGGGTGGGGGAATCTCAACTCCAAGGTGAGATTGCCTGCACAGGATTGCGGAGAGTGGAATTCCTGGCAGGATTGAGCTGGGTAAAATATCAGGATGCCCATTACAAAATTAAGACCAAATTCAAAGTGAAGTGCAAATTTATGCAGGAGAAATGTGAGAAAAAAAATCATATTATTGCAGAGAATGGTTTTGATATTAAAGGGCGGTATAGTTGGCAAGGCAGTTAGCATGGGTTTTCCCCGGGTGCTCCAGTTTCCTCCCAGCAATTGAAAGATGCATAAACAGATGAGTTAAGATTAACACTTGTCAATGATCTCAACAAACTCAACACCCAAGCATAAACCTTTATGGCAACTATACACTAACAATGGATGTTTATAATGAGTATGTAAAAAAAATACTCAGACCATTATAGTCAAAGCCCAAAACAAAACCCCAAGTCAGTCTCATCTAGTAAGTCAGTCAAAAGAACAGTTCACAGGCTCTGGTCTCCAGGTTATGTCTTAGTTCAGTTGTGCACAAGTCTTTGAGTTGAAAATGGAGAGAGATGACTCTCTCCATTGTCACTGATCAGACTTACAACCTTGACAGGTGAATACAGGAGACTTTCCTTAGTTCCTCGTGTGGTAACGACCACCATCAGTTTTCTCACAAGGGAGTTTCTCACAGTGACCTCCTAGTCACAAGCACAAAGTCCGCACCACCGAAGCCCTCTTTGGAGTTGCACCAGGTGACCCTCTGTCACACAAAGTCTTCTCCGCCTAAACCCTGCCTTGGGTAATACCAAGTGACTTTTGTCACACAAAGTCCTCTTCTCAAAAGAGGACTGGGGAGCACAGGTCGGATGCACACTCTGGGAATCAGTGTAAAATCTGATATCAAACAGCATTGCAGGCACCTGCGAATGGAGCAATTCAGCCTCCTACCTTTTAGTTGGAGCTACTGGATGAACACACTGACAGTTCATTCCTCAGCGCACTGGACGGTTTAACTGCCACACGATGTGTCTTTGGCACCCCTGATTGGAGGAGAACGGTGGACAACAGCAGCTGCACTCTCAGCGAGCCAACTGGCTTCAGCGCGCGGCTCTCGCGCTCCACACAGCTGTTCACTCTCCCAGCTCGCTGCTCCGGCGGTCCACACATCGCGCCCTCTTTTCTCCCACTGCACAATCAATCACTGTCTCTGGTCTGAAATAAAAATGTCCATGGTCCATAACTCCTCCCACCAACAAAGAAAATGTTGGTCTGCAAGAATAAAATTTTAGCAGTTAGCTAAAGTGGAAAATTATAATAAAAAGGCAAATACGATTTTCATTATGAACATATACAACAATTACTTCATTTGCAAAGTTTAACATCCAGAAAGACAATCACCAATTACATGATCTTTTCCCTTAATATGTATTATCAGTAAATCATATTCCTGCAAAATCAAATTCCAATAAGCATTTATTCTTATTCTTCATTTTACGTAGAAAAATGAATGGATTGTGATCTGTATATACAACAATTGGTCCTTGTGCTGTACAAATTTAAACATCAAAGTGTTGTAGAGCTAACAACTCTTTCTCAATTATGGAATAGTACTTTTGATGCTCATTAAACATCTTTGAGAAGTTTGCCACTGATGGTCAACATCGTTATCATCCTTCTTTCGTAACAGCATGGCCTCTACGTCTTCATCACTGACATCCACAGCTAGAGGAAAAGGCTTCCCTAAGTCAAGTGGCTTAACTATGATTGGTGGCACAAAATTGCCTTTAATTTTATGAATGCCTCTTGGCAATCCTCCGACCAAATGAATTTTTCACCCTCCTTAAGCCATTTTATGAGAGGGAGTGCAATAGCCAATCATTCCTAAAAATCTTCGAAGATTTTTCACATTAGTTGGATCAGGGAACTTAGAAATAGTTATAACCTTTGCTCCACTGGCACTAACTGTCCTTGTCCTATGATATAACCTAAGTATATAACAGTCGCTGGACCAAACTCGATTTACTCAAATTAACTACGAGTTGCTTTTGACAGACGAGTAAATAATTCCTTCATTTCCATGATATTCTCTTCCCAAATGTTATTTTCTATAATCAAATTATCCAGGTAAGCAGCCACGTGCCTCAATCCCTGAATCACCGAATTCACCATTCTTTGAAAAGTCCCTGGAGCATTCTTCATTCTGAAGGGCATCTCATTGTACTTGTTATGAACCTCTCTTCCTCTTTCTGTTAAAGGCACAAACCAATACCCTTTTAACAAATCTATTTTCGTAAAGAATTTAACCCCTCCCACCTTGCCAATACAGTCGTCTATTCTAAGAATCAGATAGGCATTTGTTTTCATCACCGTATTAACCTTTATATAGTCCATACAAAACCTAACCATGGCATTTGCCTTAGTTAGCAACACACACGGTGAACTCCAATCCTGGAGGCCACACCAAAAAGTGGTTGGACATGGGTGTGACTGAGACAACAGCAGTGAAGTCGGGACACAGTGATGATAACAATAGCCTTTGGAGAGGCAGGAAGGCCTCGGAGGTCTGAAGAGGAGGAAAGTGGCACTGAGCCTCATCACATAAAATTACCCCAAATTAGGGCTCGTATGGTTAGTGCAATTCAGCATTTCCCATTGATGCTCTGTAAAACAAATAATGACTTCTGGTGTTTGCAAGCACCCAGTTCAATGCAGAATTGCAGAGAACACAAGCTCCTGTGCATTATCCACTGATGCAAACAACATAGAAGCAAAGACTTTGCATGACTTTGGAGGAACAGCCCTTTATATTTCTGTCTCGAAAGTCTCCTACTCAATGGCATCAACATCGGCCTATAATTTCTGGTAACTGCACCCCTGTCCCACTTGTTTCTTCAACCTACAACCCCCTTGCTTTCCCCTGTCTCTCTGGCCCCCATTTCTCCTTCTCCTTCCCCCTTCCCCTTTCTCTCTGTCTGCCCGTCACCCGTATCTTACCCCACCCCTTCCTAAAAGAGAATAAATAAATAAAAACACTAAGGGACAGTGTTAAAAAGAAATCGACAGTGGAAAGCGGTATGTTTTGCGGTGGGGTCCATCCAGGAGACTGATAAGAGCAGAAAGAAATTGAATCAGAATTAGGATCAGAATTTATTCTCATGAACATGTGACACAAAATGAATTGTTTTGTAGCAGCAGGAGTATGGGTACAAAAATTGCCATAAATTACATTTTAAAAATAAATAAATGAATGCAAAATAAGAGAAAAAGTGAGCAGGTGTCTGTGATTCATTGTCCATTTGGAAATGATATGGCGAAGGGGAAGAAGCTGTTTTTGTACCCTTGGGTGTACCTCCTTCCTGATGGTAGTAGCGAGAAGAAGGCATGGCCTGGGTGGTGAGGGTTCTTGATGCTTTCTTGAGACCCCGCCTCTTGTGCATATCCTTGATGGAGTGGAGATTGATGCCCATGATGGGCATTGGCCAAGTTTACAACCCTCTGTAGCCTCTTCATTGACACCTCCATACCAGACAGCGATGCTCTCCACAGAACACCTGTAGAAATTTGCAAAAGTCTTTGGTGACATAGCAAATCTCCTTAAGCTCCTAACGAAATATAACCACTAGCATGCCTTCTTCTTGATTGCATCGATATGAAGGCCCCAGGATAGATCTATAGAGATGCTGATACCCAAGAATTTGAAGTTCTTTACCCTCCCCATTGCTGACCCCTTGATGAGGACTGGTTTGTGTTCTCTTGGTTTCTCCTTCCTGAAGCCCACAATCAGTTCCTTGGTTTTGCTAACGTTGAGTGCAAGGTTGTTGTGACACCACTCAATGAGCTGATCTACCCATCACCCCCCCCCCCACCCCCACCCCTCCTGTACTCTTCCTCATTGCTGCCTGTAATTCTGCTGGCAAACGGACGAATCAGAAGAAGTGTGTATTGTTGGCCCAACGTGAGGCGGGGGAAGACGAGATGGTGGCCTAGTTGGGGGGGGAGGAAGAATCTCGTAACATTTTAGCTGGTTTCCCAAGGCTGCAGAAGGAGAAGATGGAGTTTAAATTAAAAATTTTATTTACAACACAGCCATTCCAGCCTTCAATAGTAGTGAATGGGTCTTTGCTTTATACCATTTCAGCTTACAAAAGGTTTCATAGGAATGCTCTACTTTTGTAAAGTGCGCTATGACTGTAACAGGGAAAACCCACAAGGTCAAGGGGAGAATGTATGAACTTGCACACAGTTCTGGAGTTGAGAGGGGAAGGGATTTGTGTGATAACTTTATGCATTTTCTATCTGTCTTTGGCTGAGCAGCAATTCTACCATGCAAAGGCTGAGGAAAGTTCATCCCCCAACCTCCATCCTCATTACATTCTACAGAGGATGTATCGTGTGCAACTACATCACTGCCTGGTTTGGAAGCTGTACCTCCTCGGACCCCAAGACCCCGTAGAGGATAGTGAAGGCATCAAAAAAAAACCATTGGGGGCTCTCTTCCTACCACGAAGGACCTACCACGAAGGACCTCTCAATGCAGGTGAAAGGCAATCAACATTTTGAATGACTCCACACATCCCTCAAGTATCCTGTTCTCCCTTCTGCAATGGATATGGTATTGAAGGGCCCCTTGAGATTGCTGCACAAGTTGATAGGGTGGTTAAGAATACATATGGTGCGCAGGCCTTCATCAGTCGGGGGACTGGATTCAAGAGCCGTGAGGAAATGTAGGAGGTACCATAGCACTCAGGCCCTTAAGTCCAGATTAGGCAACACTTTTTTCCCCAAGCCATCAGGCTCCTAAATTCCCAGAAGATAAGTGGATAGTGTATCGTGGACTTTTACTGTATAAGTCTTAATATTTTAATGTGTTTAACTTCTAATCTAAGTAAGTACACTCCGTGGTCCTGGAGAAACTCTATCTCATCCTTACTGTGCGAGCATGGTATGAATGATAAATAAAGGTGACTTGACTTGATCCAGTTTCCATTCTCTCCCTCACCTTTCCTCCATTCCAAATTGATCACTCCCACCCACCCCACTCATTTCCCTTACTAGTGGACTTTTTTTAACACAGGCATTGGTTCCATCTTCAAGGAGGTTTTGATATGATGCAGCCACCTCATTCACTGCGACCTATTAGACAGAGATTTCCTAGGACCTCAGTGTTCAGAAGCACCAGGATCAGCTCCATTGCCTGCAGAAGGGGAGCGAGCGCTTCCCAGTTGCAGTTCAATCTCTTGGCGCCCTCTGTTGAGAACAGTCTCAAATCACAGTATAAAACCCAGGCAGACTTTAACAAAATATAACTGGATTAACAACTGATCCTCAAACTCATTAGGTATTGGTATAAACAATACAATGTAGAAGACATATTATTGGATTGACACCGGCAAATATTTCACACACAGCCTTGATTAGGTCATAAGGTGAGAAGGGAAAGATTTAAGAAGTTCCAGAGGGGAACCTTTTTCACTCAGAGGGCGGTGGGAAGGAGCTGCCAGAGGAAGAGCTGGAGATAGTAGATGTTCTGCAAGAGACTTTTAGGCGGGTGCGTGGACAGGAAAGGTTTAGAGCAGCCATTCTCAATGGGGACCATACATCACCACCCCCCACCCCCACTCCTGGGAGGCCATAGACTGAAATCATAAATAATTTTTTTAGCATTTTTTAAAAATGTAGTCAGTAGGAGAGAGGTACAAAAGAAACCAACTAAACTTGACTGCTTCAGAAGGAAGATAGCCCATAAACCTTGAGCAGATTCCTAAGGGGGCCATAGCCAAAAAAAAAGGTTGATAATGGGTGGTTAGAGGAATATGGAGCAGCCATTGAGACTTGCTTGGGTAAACATTTTGGTCAACATAGACAAGTTGGGCTGAATGTCCTGCTCCATGCTATAAATCTCGATGACTCGTTAAGTGTAATTATTGTGGATCGGTCTTCAATAATTCATGGGTAACTGATGTTCTTTGTGAGAAAATTAACTAAAAAAGATAAACAATTCAGGTATAGTAGGCTGTGGTCTAAATGGGTTGAAACATAAAAGTCTGCAGGTGGTGGGATTGTAGTAATAACACAGAAATGCTGGAAGAACTCAGCAGGTCTTACAACATTCACAGGAGGGTTCAGGCCCGAAACATCAGTAACATATCTTTACCTCCTATGGATGCTGCAAGATCTGCTCAGTTCCTCCAGCATTTCTATGCTTTATGGACTAAATGGGTCTAGCATAGATTATTACCTCTGATCTGAAATTCCAAAATGCTCCAAAATCCAAAACATTTTGAACACTGACATCACCAGACCTATGTGCATTAATCACTGTGTTTTTTGCCATCCAGCCGAATTTCTAGTATTTGGTGCTGCATTTATCTTCTTTTATAAGCAGAGTTTTTTTTTTTGAAAAGTACAAAACATTATTCACATGATTAAACACATTATTAAAAAATCCAAAATCTGAAACACTTCTGGTCCCATGCATTTTGGATAAGGGGTATTTGATCTGTACTTTATTATCAGTACAGACATGATGGGCTGAAAGTACTAGAGTTGTTAACTTGGACAGCACCATCATGGTCACCAGTCTTACTCCATCTATATGAGGCAATGTCTCAAGAAAACAGCCGCTATCTTCAAGGACCCCCACGACCCAGGCCATGCCTTCTTCACACTGCTACCATCAAGAAGGAGGTACAGGAGCCTGAAGACAAACATCCAACAGTTCAGAAACAGCTTTTTCCCTTCCACCATCAGATTTCTGTACAGACGATAAAACACAAACACTACTTCACGTTCTCTTATTTTTGCACTCATTTTTTTAAAAATGTAATTTACAGTAATTTTGCACCTGTGATACTGACGCAAAACAACAAATTTTGTGACATGTTCATGACAATAAATTCTGATTCTGATTCTGAAATGACACATTTTATATGGGGGACACACAACGACCTGGAGCAAAACATAATCTCAGTGGGTCAAGCAGCTATCAGTGACAAAGAATTGTGTTGATTAAGGTTACCATCCAAATACATGAATCATTCTTTGTCTCTTGCTGATGTTGTTCAACCTGCTGAATTCCTGCGACACATTTTATACACTTGTTTCCAAATATTGGATGAAATTCGTTTATGACATATCCTTGAACAGTCTGCTCAATGATACCTGTTACGAGCCCAAAGGACCCCAAAACCCAGCAGCAATAGACATTCAACAAGACAAGTAATTACTTAAACAAAAATTGTTTTTAATTATCTTTAAACATGAAAACAAAATCAACTTACTTATCTCTATTAACTTAACTAACCCAAATTAACCCCCTTCTCATTTTAAATGCACGTGTATGATGTGTGTGTACATTTAAGAAAAGTTCTTCGGTTTACAGTTCAATCTCACTTCTCATTCGTCCAAGTTCACTGGTTGCAGGCAATTCTTATACTGTGCACAGAATTTAACATGTATAAAGTTCACCAAGCTTTGGTGCTCGAAAGGTAAATGTTTACCGCTCAGGAAGGTTCTCGTAGGGTTTGCAGAGAGAGATTTGTTGTTCCAGGATTTCTTGCCCCATCAGAGTTCTCAAAATGATAACCTCTTTCTTTCATCTCTCATCCTTCATCGCTCTAAAGAGAAAAGCCCTGGCTCTGTTAACCTTGCTTCATGATACATGTTCTCCAATCGAGGCAACATCCTGGTAAATGCCCTCTGCATCCTCTCCAAAACATCTATATTCTTCCTGTAATGAGGTGACTACAACTGAATGTAATACTCCAAGTGTGGTCGAACCAGTTTTATAGAGCTACAACATTTCCTCACGGCTCTTGAATCCAGTCCCCCCACTGATGAAGGCCTGCGCACCATATGTATTCTTAACCACCCTATCAACTTGTGCAGCAATCTCAAGGGGCCTTTCCATACCATATCCATGGTGCTTACAGATTTCCATTGGGTCTTGGGAAGTATGTTAAAACTCTCATTCTTATTTCCAAACTCCTTCATGGCCCTGACCCATTCTTCCCCTGGAATCTCCTAACCCTCCAAGATATCTATAATCCTACAACTCTAGCCTCTGGATCCCTGAATTTAATTGTTCCTCCTTTGGCAGGTGTGGCTTCAGCTGCTATAGAATGTCTTTCTTCACCAACACTACCTCCCTCTTCTTCCTTGAGATGGTCCTTAAAACCACTGCTTTGATTGAATTAAAACCCGATGCTGGAGAAACTCAGCAGATCAAACAGTGTACTTAATATAGCAAAGATAAAGATACAGAACCAACGTTTCGGGCTTGAGCTCAAAACATTAGTTAGGAATCTTTATTTTTTCTATTTAAAGGACACTGACCAGCTGAGTTTTGCCAGCATTTTTACTTCAACCATGGTGTCTATGGATTATCGTGTTTTACTTTGATGGAGTTCTTACTCCCTTTCCATAATATCTACTTCATGTTAAATTTTGTCCTGTAATTATATTGTGAATTACACATATTATAGATGTGCCATAAATATAAGCAATTGCAGTTGATCCTCTCACCTTCTTGGGGTGAAACTAAATCTATGGCAACAAAATTAACAACACAATTTGTATTGTATTCAGAGTTTTTGTTGCCAGCTGCATTTCTCCTATTCAGAGTACATACCATGTCATTTTCCATGGGTCTATAACTATTGGGTTGCAAATTCCTCATTGCGCTTCATAGAAGCAGCATCAAGAATTTCAGTGCATTTGTACATCATACTTATATGTATGACAATAAATTCTCTTCTTACCAGCTTGAGTCAGTGGTCTGAGCATTACTAATGACGCTAGATTGAAAATCATCTTAAAAATTCAGGAACAAAGCCATCACATCTTAACTGGATCTAATAATATTTTTATATTGATCATATCTATTAATAATATCTATTCCAGTACCAGCAAACCTGGGTTTGAATCTGGTGCTGTCTGTAAAGAGTTTGTACGTTCTCCCCATGACTGCATGGTTTTTCCTCCAGGTGCTCTGGTTTCCTCCCATGCTCTTAAGACGTACGGGGTTAATTAGTCACGCGGGTGAAATTGGGAGGCACTGTTATTATTACCGTATTTATTAACCATGATAAATCATGCAATAAAATACAAATAAAGAAAAACATAATATATACATGATTTTTTATAAACAACACCCCTTGCAACCTCTCTAACCCTAACCAACCCATCCCCTCCCCACCCCCCTCTAGACTACCCCAAAAAGAAAAGGGAAAAAAACAAAGAAAAAAAGAGGAGATCACAGAGCGTAAAACTCTTCGGTTATTTGCCATTTTCCAAAATACTGGCTCCAAGTTTCAACAAAAAAAAGAATAAATATTTCGTAAATTATACATGATCTTTTCCAATGGGATACAAGATCCCATTTCTAAATGCCATCGCTGAATACTCAAATTAGTCTCATTTTTCCAAGTAATTTGTCCATCATATCTAAGCCCCTCAAAATCTTATATATTAAATCATCCTGCATCCTTCTAAAGAGAAAGGACCTTTTATTAGAATTGTCATTATGAGAGACCAATGTCCCTGCAATTGGACTCAATATCTAGCCTGTATGTTTTGCCTGTAGAATGAACTGAAGCAGCTCAGCAAGACTGCTGCCACAGCATCTCCCTCCCTTGTGATCACACCTACTGCAGAAATATATTGCCAACTACAATTTACCCTTCGAGCCACACACCAAGCTGACAAGATCTTTCCCTCTGTGCAAATTTCTGAAGTTCTCAGCATTACTGCCAGGACAAGTAATAGTTTCCAACCCAAGGCAACCACAGAGGGAGATAAAGGCACATCTTTCAGCAAATTTAAAAAGGATGATAAATTTTTGATTGGATTTCAATATAAAACTTACTCTTAACAAGTTTTAGGCTTGATTAATCTTTTCTTGACCAAATTCTCTTGTTGAAAATGTCCTTCACTAAGCCCCTATTGATGAAAATCCTGGTACCTGTGGCTATTTGTTAGCTGATGTAAATCGAATAAAATAACGTAATGCTTCTGGAATAAGTGAATTATGTCGTGGTCCTGGAATTTTGCTCGTAATGTCTCCATGTTATATTATTGGACATGAGTGCCCAAATGCTTGGAATGTTTTGCGTATATATAAACACACACATACACACACACACACACACACACACACACACACACACACACACACACACACACGCCTATATAAATGCAGCCTCTGTGTTTTCAACAACAAAACTTGTGAAAGGAGAATGCAAAAAAAATGTTAAACCTGATTTTAAAATTGACTGTTCTTATCTGAGATGTATTTTGCAAACGGAAGAAAATTAAATCTGATAACTTGCACACGTAAAATAATATTAACAGCAGCGCCATGTGTTCTCGAATCCATTTAAAGAAATGGTTATGATTCCACTAATAGAATAAACAGAATATCTCACAAAAAGTTCCAGACATTCTTTTAGTCATTAAAGAGTTTCACCCTGAGGCTCAGTGGTGCACTGGTCATCCAAATGTGGGTCTCAATCCAACTCAGATTTTCCAGGTCAAAGTTTGAGTAATCTATACTTCCTTCCTAACTCACTTCCTAGTGTTTCGGGGATTTTGAACAAAAGATAGCGGAGGCGCGAGCTGGAGGCTAGGGGCACAGGAAGCAGCGACGTTGGAGGAGACATTGAGGTGTACCACTGTTCAATATCCCTTTCGCTTCTCTTTCTTCTTTTAAAATGGCGTCAGATTACTTGGTGAGTCTCAGTTTTGCAGGACAAGCAAAGGAAAGATTTTCAACGTGCCCCCTGTGGACCTGACGTCTTTGGATTTCTCATTTTCATGTGCATGTGGATCCATGGAGCCTTTGGCCATTCAGTTCTACTGCACCAATTTGGGCAAGCTCACGAAAAAGACTATGGAGGTGGCTCATGTGAAGAATGGGAGGCTATTTGATGCAGTGGCTGTCTTCTTCAGTCTGCAGTTTAGCACATCATTAATGGAGAGTTGAAGCAGCTTTATATGACGTTGGGTTCAGATCTAACTTGCACTATGGTTTTGTAAACTTTCATAAAACATTCCCATGTCCATTAGCATTCCTTTTTAAAAGATGAAACTACCCCAAAATGGCCACTTTTTCCAATTGCATAATATCCAAAATACCTTGCAAGCAACAACATTTTGTGAATTGCAGTCATTGGGTGATATAGGAAACTTCTATAATAGATGTACATTATTACAGTAATTATTTAAATTAGACATATGGCATAGTAACAGACCCTATCAGCCCATGAGCCCGTGCCACCCAATTACACTGTAGTGCACCATCAGTAATCACCAAGACTAGGCGGAGGGAATATACAGAAGAATCTTGCTGGCCTGGACCTTTAGGGTATGAGTCATCAGTGGGTGGGCCAGCTCCATATATACAATAACCAACAATAACTAAATACAATGGAGGAAACATATCACCCAAATGACTGACACCCCTGGTACGTTTTGAAGGGTGGGAAGAAACCAGAGCCCCCTGGGAAAACGCACTCAGATGCAGGGAAAAACAGTGTGGGATTCAAACCCTGGTCCTGCTGTAACAGTGCTAACCATACTGCCCTTTTGTGTGAAGCATCTGACCATCATTATTAAAATAACATTAAACCAATAAAATGTCATCTTTTCCTCAAATAAAGGGATCCATTTGCAACTTCTGCCCTTGCGAGGTTGTGAATGTGGTTGTTGCTTTGGATGGATGTGTCTGCCTAATCCTAAATCAGAACACTGGTCTCTTCACTGCCTGGTTACTGCTTTGCGATGCCAAGCTGAATATGGATATATCCATGAGGCCCAATGCTTTATTGAAAATGTACTAAATTCCAGCAGGCAGTATGTGCTCTATTCACATATGTACCATGCAGACATCTGATTAAAGAAGCTATATCAGTATTGTGTAAGGGAGGGAGAGCAGACCAGGTTCACTTGCCTGTACGAATCGGGTGAATCCTACGAGTGAACCATAAACACACTTACTGAAGAAACCACAGCTACATGTAAAATCAACAGATAGGAACATAGTACAAGAGGCAGAGGTGCCATAAGACTTGCACCACCAGGTTCAGGATCAGCTGCTACCCCTCCACCCACAGACTCGTAAACAAACTCAACCAGAGACTCATTTAAAGACTCTTAGCTTGCACATTATTTATTATTAAATATTTATTTTCTGTACTGCACAGTTCGTTGCCACTTCTTTCTTTGATACACACATCTTTTATTGACTACAGTTCTTTTGGACTACCAACAAGTAGAAATTCTGCCTGGATCGCAGGAAAAAAGAATCTGAAGGTTGTAATGTGATGTCATGTATGTACTGACAATAAATCTGAACTTTGACCTTTGAGAAATACAAACCAGAGTAGGCCATCTTCTCAACTCTTCTATAAGATCGCCGCTGATTTTTCACATCAAGACCACTTTCTTGCACTCACTAGTCTTCCTTGATTCCTTTAATATCTGAAAATCTGTTCATCCCCATTTTGAATATGATCAGCAACTGAAACTCCATCCTGTCTTGAGTAGAGAATGCCAAAAATTCTTTGGGTGAAGATATTTTTCCAACCTATGTCCCCTGTGAGACTGTGATCCTGGTTTGAGTTACCCAATCCAGGAGAAATTACTTCCCCACCATACTCCATTAGAATTCTTGTACATTTCAATAAGATGACCTTTCGTTCATCTGAACTCCAGAGAGTGCAGGCTGAGTTTGTTTACCCTCTCTTCATACAACTAACCCAGGAAAGAAATTTGTAACCCTCTGCTCTCTGCCCTCCATTACAACTATATCCTTCCTGAGGTAAGGAGACCAGACCTATACTCAAAATTCAAGGCAATGTCTCACCACTTTGGAGGGAATCTTAGGAATTCTTTATCCAAATGGTCTTTAATAATCAGAGAATGTTGAAGACAAGGATCACTGAACTTTGGATGATTAGGGAATATTGGGAGAATAATTAAGGGTAGAGCATAGCGTTAGGCAGGAGCACTTACAACAGCCCATCTGGCCTGTTGAGCCTGCTCCGCCATTCAATAATATCACGGCTGATCTGAATGTGGTCTCAGCTCCACTTACCTGCCTCCTCTCCATGATCCCTAATTCCCTTACAATGTAAACATCTATCTTTATGGGTCTTAAATATGCTTAATGAGTCAGCCTTTACTGTTTCCGTTGGCAGAGAATCCCACAGATTCGTTACTCTCTGGGGGAGAAGCAGGTCCATCGTGTCTTAAATAGACTCCCTCGAATCTCAGGACTGTGTCCCTCGGTTCTCATCTCACCTGCCAGTGGAAACAACTGATGGGTTGAAGAGCACACAGCCAGTGAGCTGCTGGAGACTTCAGGTGAGGAAGTCACGCAGGCTGCAAGCGGCTGGCCACTGCAGTCAAGGGACTTGCACCAGACTGCAGGTCACTGGCTCAAGACTGGCTGAAGGGGTACCAGGTATCGGAAACGGGATGCAAGAGGGGGTCGAGGTCCTGTTTGTGTCAAAGGTTTGGATCTGGCCCTAGGGTTGCCGAAGGTTTAAACTGGAGGCTGTGAGGCTGCAGGAGCGCTGAAGGTGAATCTCCGGACACTCGTCGTCTCTGGAAACTCTCTTTTGCTTCTCTTCCTCTAACTGTAAGGTACGCCAGGGAATTTCTGCTAATTGCGAATCTTTGTCTGCCTTACAGCAGACTAAAGAAAATTTTGTGTAATATTACAGTTTCTCTCTTATTACTTTATAATAAAATAATTTTGAATCTTCCCTTTTGTGATTTTGTGTGTTTCTTTAAGACCCCTTCTCATTCTTCTAAACTCCAGAGCGTATAGTCCCAGGCAACTCAACCTCTCTTCATAGGCTAATCCCCTCATCTCTGGAATCCCCTGCACCACCTCAATCTCAGGAGACCAGAACTGCATGGAGTTCTCCAGGTGCCTCCTCACCAATACCCTGTGCAGTTGCAGCAGGAACTCCCTGCTTTTAGATTCATTCCCTCAACGAAGGCGTGGTTGCAATCAAGTTAATTCAGCATGGTGGGGGGAGAATACTTGTAACGATAAATGGCTTGATCTTCTAGCTGCTGTGATAGGACATTGAAACCATAAGCAGGTCTATACAGGTGTCTTATTGCTTGAATCACGAGACACTGTATCATATTGTTTTTTATTTTTTGGTTCAAGCTGATATCAGTATTCAGCAAATTGGATATTTGTGTCCTCTAAAAGGTGCCCCGGCCTTCCGTATGAAGGAAATACATATGAATCAGCATGAGTGCACAGGATTGTGCTCAGTCAGTGGTTTGTGTTCGCCTCCAGTGGTATCTTAGCAGCAGCAAAGTCTCCAAATCCTGGCATCCCCAATCATGTAGTGGTGTGGACCATGAGCAGCAGCTACAGTTCAGGCTGTGGAACCTGAGCCCCAATTTCACCCTCCCCCCCCACACCCACCCGACTCTCTAGATGGAAGACCAAGGAAGTTTGGCATGCTCCTCCCTGTGTCCCACAACATCTACATCAAAAGCAGACTTGCTGGGTGCATCACCGCGAGGGATGGGAGCTGCTCAAGATCGGATCTCGCAGGTTGTAACTGTACAAGGTGCTGGTGAGGTCGCACTTGGAGTACTGCATGCAATTCTGGTCTCCTGACTTTGGAGGCAGTGCAGAGAACATTCACCAGGTCAATTCCAGAGATGAAGGGATAAGCCTACAAGGAGAGATCGAGTTGCCTGGGATTATATGAGATGGGATCTTAAAGAAACACTTAAAATAACGAAAGAAACTGACGGTTAACGAACTTCACTCAAATGTCCCTCCCCTCCACAAACTCCATCCACATCTCCCGCTGCCTGGGAAAGGCAGCCAACACTGAAGGATCCATTACACCCTGGACATCGCGGAGAAGGCTCAAGACTGTAAAAGAGCGCACAGACAGGCTTAAAGACAGTTTCATCCATGCAGCCATCAGGCTCCTGAATGAGCCCCACAACAGTGCTCTCACGCTACCCTACTTGCTAGTGTCATTCTGCTGCTTTCAAGCAACTATGATGGATCAGTTAAAACCAAAGTCTGCATATATGTGAGAGATTAAGTATAAAAACTCAGAGAAACATCTATTAAAATTAATTGGCCTTTATGCTCTGATCTTTTTACAGCAGATGGGTTGTATTTCCATTCCCTGTAGGCAGGCAGATTCTGGGATATGGGGAAGTGAATAGTTGGTCTTTCTGTACTACATTCTAATGGCTTAAAATACTCATTGCATTGAGTATTCTGGCCTGGGTATTTTTGAAGGTTAAAAGAGGAGCCCGAGGCTGATTTGTCGCACCAGCAGTACTTCGGCTGTTGTTATATTTGCCCAAATACGGATTCCTGCAATGGTATCGTGGACAACTGGTGCTGCAAGACTCCACCTTCACTCAGGAGCCGATGATGGGGTATGCAGTTTGCCTGCGCCCTAGGCTCCAAACTATTTCCGTGACAGATTCCACACTGTCAGTGGCTGTCAAGGTCACTTCAGCCTCCTAAACCATTATCCCTTCATCCATCAATCAGTCAAGATGTTTCCACTTGAGGACAGGACCAGTCCAGGGGCCAGGAATAGATTGTCGGTAATAAATGTAGTGGGGAATAGATGCAACATGAAATACTGTTTTGGGTAAACCTCATGCACATAAATGGAAACCAGATTTGTATGAACCACATAAATGCTTAGAACAGAGAAGAATGCAGCACAGGAACAGACACACAATGTCTGACTATGATACCAATTGGAACTGGTCCCATCTGTCTGCATTTAAGTCCATATCCCTCTATGTCCTGATTGTTCATGTCTCTAATTCTTCTTAAACATTGCAATCTTATCTACTTCTTCAACCTTCAGAATACTGAAAGGACTGGTAGAGCGGATGTGGAGAAGATGTTTCCAGTAGTGGGGGAGTCTGGGACCGGGGGCACAGCCTCAGAATGAAAGGACATCCCTTTCGAACAGAGATGGGGAGAAATTTATTTATCCAGAGGAGAGGTGAGGGTTGAATCTGTGGGAATTCGCTGCCACGGATGGCAGTGGAGGCCAAGTCACTGAGGTTGACAGGTTCTTGATCAGTTAGGGCGTCAAAGATCATGGGGAGAAGGCAGGAGAATGGGGTAGAGATGAAAAATGCACCATCCATTATTCAAATGCAGAGCAGACTCAACAGGCCAAATGGTCTAATTCTGCTCCAATATCTTATGATCACTTCTCCTGGTTGTATGTACTCTCTGCATAAAAAAAAGTGCCCTGTAAATCTCCTTCAAGCTTTCACATCTCTCGTATAATCACTCTTCAAAATGACTGAGGGTTAAACAAGTCCGTTCAAGGCCAACTTGAGATTGGCAATAAATGCTGGCATCCCCAGTCTGCCTGGTGAAAGAGTTACCTGTAAATCCAGGATTGGTTGTGTACATGTGAAAGTTGATTCTGGGATCTTCCTGATCTATTTACCTCAGTGCCACATGGATTTAACGCGGTGTTTTCAAACGTTTTCTTTCCAATGGCATGGGTGTTCTGTGGGATTACTTAAGGTGGGATGTGAGTGGGAGGTAAAAATGTTTTGAGAACCTCTGCTCTAGACCCAATTATTACTAAAATATTTGGCTTGAGAAAAATTGTCATTGGCCCATTTCCTTTGGAGTTCTGAAACCGTGCACATAACGAGTCAATGAGGGACGATTAAAACAGTGGTTTTCAAACTTTGGGTCTAGAGCAGTGATTCTCAACCTTCCCATCCCACCCACTTTAAGCAACCGCTTACTCATCATAGAGCACCAATGGCATAGAGATTACTTAAAGTGGGAAGAAAAAGGTTGAAAGCACTGATTTAATGGGTTGATTATTCACCAAACCTGCTGAGTCAGCCCACATAACACAACAAAATAAAAGGCTAACAGGAATTGAAGGGAAAATAAATGTGACTCAAACATAAACACATGAAACATTTCACTTCCTGATAAAATAATTTTTAATAAATAACTTCATATATAGGTTTAAATGATCTTGTGCACGGCACATACGCAACAGTGGAATAGAAAATAAAGGCTAAAGAGGTTTCTATATTTTGCTGCTCTATCATACATTTTATGGAACTGGTTTTGCAGTCCTTCACACAGTTACTTCGATACCTTGGATTCTCACTCCATACCACCAGGAATATGCAACAACATCGCAAATGACTCAGCACCATAAAATCTTTTCAGCAGTTTTTATGTTACTCTCATAACAGAGATGTACAGAAAACAATTGGTGCTATCACAATGAAATTCCTCATTCTAAGTTGTCTGCACCGTTCTTGAATAGCATGCAGTATTCACCCGCGCAGACGCTGTGCAATGAAGCATTTCATCACTACCAAATTATAAGGTGAGGAAAGTGATCCCAGCATAGATTTCAACTTTTAAATAAATGCCATTCCCCGCCTGATCACAGCCATTAGCTGCTATGGACGGATTTCTGGAAGAGGGTGCTTGCAGAAGTGAAGGATGAAAGATTCAGCCATCAATGGAGCAAGGCACTTCAACAGTCAAAGTTTACTCTTGCTGTGTCCCCCCCCCCCCCCCCCCCGGCTGCAAAGAAATGCACAAAAACCCACGATTAACGCTTCACTCCTATAGAAGGGTCACTGGGGATTCTTTGCAACATACCAAGGCAGGTTTTCACCAGGGTTTCCTCAAATTTTTAGTCGTCCGTGTGCGCAAAAACCTTAGGTGGTGCAGATTTTGTTTTCCTGTGACCAAAGTATGTGTGCCCTGAATGCTTGTGCAAATGTGAACTTGAAATTGTTTCAAGATCATTCTGGCACAGCCTATCTCTCATGGGTAATAAAACTGCACTGGCATGTTTTCTGCTGACTAACTAGTTCTCAGAGGCAGTTAGCTAAGAGATTATTTTCAATAATAAGTAGAATTATTAATTACTACATTATTTTAGGTCAATAAGCTCCTGTGCGGACATTCACTTCCTTTGCGTGCTGGCTGCAAAATGCGCACACACGCACAGCTTAGAGGGAACAGTATCCTTTACCCTTATCACTTCATCCAAAGATCAAAGAGTTAAGTTGCTCCAGCAGCTTCTGATCTGCTGTTCATCCCTCCTAAGCTGACCGTCCCTGCCTGCTGTTGTAAATTTTAAAAAAATCTTGTTATTTATTCTTTCACCAGACCGGAAAAAATATTCAGATTTACATTCTTTCCTGCTGTGTCCCTTGATTTAACATGCAGCAAGAATCTGCAGATGGTGAAGTTTCCCATTCCTTTATCAGAGCTGGTTTACTATTCTGTCATGTACAAGTTAAAACTCTGAGCTTCAAAGCTCTGCTCAGGGCACAACCATAGAAAACTACAGAACAGAAAGGCTGACTAAACTTTCTGTGCAATGTAATAGAACTGTCTTTAGCTAATTTTCCCTGCTTGACAAGGAACAAGGTTGGGATATTAACCCTATAAAGTCACCCTCATTAATGATACAATAAGAGACTTGCATTTGGAAATTAATTGTCCATCAGATATGGCGTGGGACATAGGCAACTGGACTGAGTTATCATACGTTGCAGTAATATTCTGAGAAGCCTGCATTAGTTAAAACATAACTACAATATACCACGTCGTACCATGATCATACCTTTCACCTTTAAAATATTCTCTCCCTTCTCTCCTCATTTGAAACTATTGATTTTTTTTTAAATGAGGTTTGGTTTCACTTCTCTATGTCACATTGAAGATAATTCTGTCCATCTCTCATCAATGCACATTCTCCCTTCCTGTCTGATATTTAAACAAATACAAATCTGAAAAAGTAGATGGCAGAGAGATTGTTGATGGTGAGGGCTGGGAACAGGCACCTTTCTTCCTTTGCTCAGACTAAGTATGGAGTCCAAACTTCATTGCTTCTCTTCAGCCTGAGTTGAGATCATCTCACCAATAGACTGGGATCAAAAACACTGTTGTCCCTCAACAATTTCCTGATTAGGCCACCTAGGGAGCCAAATTTGCATTCATTAAAATTCATCCCAAACTATCACACTCCATTTATCTCAAGAACATTGCCTTCAAGTTTTGCACAGCAGAATTCATGACTTTAACATACTCCTTAATATTGAGTCCAATAAAAGATTCTATCAAATCCAAATCAATTACATTCCAGAAAATACACCACAGCTTCATAATGCACGAAAAATAAAGGAACAATGTAATCGAGTCCAAGCCTCACATCCTGCATGTGGACTCCTGTTTCGATGTAATCTCTCCCACTCTCCTACCTACTGATACGTCTCTCACATTCTCTCTCTCTGAACTCTTCCTCTCTCCCTCTTTTTCATGTATCTGATCCTTTACTTTCTCTAACTTTCCATTTGCTGCACCACGCCACCCTGCACCTATTTTTCCGAGCTCTCGGGGGTAATTAACTGTGATGAACAGAGTGAACATTGAAGTTAACTGTGATGAACAGAGTGAACATTGAAGTTAACTGTGATGAACAGAGTGAACATTGAAGTTAACTGTGATGAACAGAGTGAACATTGAAGTTAACTGTGATGAACAGAGTTAACATTGAAGTTAACTGTGATGAACAGAGTGAACATTGAAGTTAACTGTGATGAACAGAGTGAACATTGAAGTTAACTGTGATGAACAGAGTGAACATTGAAGTTAACTGTGATGAACAGAGTGAACATTGAAGTTAACTGTGATGAACAGAGTGAACATTGAAGTTAACTGTGATGAACAGAGTTAACATTGAAGTTAACTGTGATGAACAGAGTGAACATTGAAGTTAACTGTGATGAACAGAGTGAACATTGAAGTTAACTGTGATGAACAGAGTTAACATTGAAGTTAACTGTGATGAACAGAGTGAACATTGAAGTTAACTGTGATGAACAGAGTGAACATTGAAGTTAACTGTGATGAACAGAGTTAACATTGAAGTTAACTGTGATGAACAGAGTGAACATTGAAGTTAACTGTGATGAACAGAGTGAACATTGAAGTTAACTGTGATGAACAGAGTGAACATTGAAGTTAACTGTGATGAACAGAGTGAACATTGAAGTTAACTGTGATTCAGAGTGAACATTGAAGTTAACTGTGATGAACAGAGTGAACATTGAAGTTAACTGTGATGAACAGAGTGAACATTGAAGTTAACTGTGATGAACAGAGTGAACATTGAAGTTAACTGTGATGAACAGAGTGAACATTGAAGTTAACTGTGATTCAGAGTGAACATTGAAGTTAACTGTGATTTAGAGTTAACATTGAAGTTAACTGTGATGAACAGAGTGAACATTGCAGTTAACTGTGATGAACAGAGTTAACATTTAAGTTAACTGTGATTCAGAGTGAACATTGAAGTTAACTGTGATGAACAGAGTGAACATTGCAGTTAACTGTGATGAACAGAGTTAACATTGAAGTTAACTGTGATGAACAGAGTGAACATTGAAGTTAACTGTGATTCAGAGTGAACATTGAAGTTAACTGTGATGAACAGAGTTAACATTGAAGTTAACTGTGATGAACAGAGTTAACATTGAAGTTAACTGTGATGAACAGAGTGAACATTGAAGTTAACTGTGATGAACAGAGTTAACATTGAAGTTAACTGTGATGAACAGAGTTAACATTGAAGTTAACTGTGATTTAGAGTGAACATTGAAGTTAACTGTGATTCAGAGTTAACATTGAAGTTAACTGTGATGAACAGAGTGAACATTGAAGTTAACTGTGATTCAGAGTGAACATTGAAGTTAACTGTGATGAACAGAGTTAACATTGAAGTTAACTGTGATGAAGAGTGAACATTGAAGTTAACTGTGATGAAGAGTGAACATTGAAGTTAACTGTGATTCAGAGTGAACATTGAAGTTAACTGTGATGAACAGAGTGAACATTGAAGTTAACTGTGATGAACAGAGTGAACATTGAAGTTAACTGTGATGAACAGAGTGAACATTGAAGTTAACTGTGATGAACAGAGTGAACATTGAAGTTAACTGTGATTCAGAGTTAACATTGAAGTTAACTGTGATTCAGAGTGAACATTGAAGTTAACTGTGATGAACAGTGAACATTGAAGTTAACTGTGATGAACAGTGAACATTGAAGTTAACTGTGATGAACAGAGTGAACATTGAAGTTAACTGTGAAGAACAGAGTGAACATTGCAGTTAACTGCGATGAACAGAGTGAACATTGAACTTAACTGCGATGAACAGAGTGAACATTGAAGTTAACTGCGATGAACAGAGTGAACATTGAAGTTAACTGTGATGAACAGAGTGAACATTGAAGTTAACTGTGATGAACAGAGTGAACATTGAAGTTAACTGTGATGAACAGAGTGAACATTGAAGTTAACTGTGATGAACAGAGTGAACATTGAAGTTAACTGTGATGAACAGAGTGAACATTGAAGTTAACTGTGATTCAGAGTGAACATTGAAGTTAACTGTGATGAACAGAGTGAACATTGAAGTTAACTGTGATGAACAGAGTGAACATTGAAGTTAACTGTGATGAACAGAGTGAACATTGAAGTTAACTGTGATGAACAGAGTGAACATTGAAGTTAACTGTGATTCAGAGTGAACATTGAAGTTAACTGTGATTTAGAGTTAACATTGAAGTTAACTGTGATGAACAGAGTGAACATTGCAGTTAACTGTGATGAACAGAGTTAACATTTAAGTTAACTGTGATTCAGAGTGAACATTGAAGTTAACTGTGATGAACAGAGTGAACATTGAAGTTAACTGTGATGAACAGAGTGAACATTGCAGTTAACTGTGATGAACAGAGTTAACATTGAAGTTAACTGTGATGAACAGTGAACATTGAAGTTAACTGTGATGAACAGAGTGAACATTGAAGTTAACTGTGAAGAACAGAGTGAACATTGAAGTTAACTGTGATGAACAGAGTGAACATTGAAGTTAACTGTGATTCAGAGTGAACATTGAAGTTAACTGTGATGAACAGAGTGAACATTGAAGTTAACTGTGATTCAGAGTGAACATTGAAGTTAACTGTGATGAACAGAGTTAACATTGAAGTTAACTGTGATGAACAGAGTTAACATTGAAGTTAACTGTGATGAACAGAGTGAACATTGAAGTTAACTGTGATGAACAGAGTTAACATTGAAGTTAACTGTGATGAACAGAGTTAACATTGAAGTTAACTGTGATTTAGAGTGAACATTGAAGTTAACTGTGATTCAGAGTTAACATTGAAGTTAACTGTGATGAACAGAGTGAACATTGAAGTTAACTGTGATTCAGAGTGAACATTGAAGTTAACTGTGATGAACAGAGTTAACATTGAAGTTAACTGTGATGAAGAGTGAACATTGAAGTTAACTGTGATGAAGAGTGAACATTGAAGTTAACTGTGATTCAGAGTGAACATTGAAGTTAACTGTGATGAACAGAGTGAACATTGAAGTTAACTGTGATGAACAGAGTGAACATTGAAGTTAACTGTGATGAACAGAGTGAACATTGAAGTTAACTGTGATGAACAGAGTGAACATTGAAGTTAACTGTGATTCAGAGTTAACATTGAAGTTAACTGTGATTCAGAGTGAACATTGAAGTTAACTGTGATGAACAGTGAACATTGAAGTTAACTGTGATGAACAGTGAACATTGAAGTTAACTGTGATGAACAGAGTGAACATTGAAGTTAACTGTGAAGAACAGAGTGAACATTGAAGTTAACTGTGATGAACAGAGTGAACATTGAAGTTAACTGTGATGAACAGAGTTAACATTGAAGTTAACTGTGATGAACAGAGTTAACATTGAAGTTAACTGTGATTTAGAGTGAACATTGAAGTTAACTGTGATTCAGAGTTAACATTGAAGTTAACTGCGATGAACAGAGTGAACATTGAAGTTAACTGTGATGAACAGAGTGAACATTGAAGTTAACTGTGATGAACAGAGTGAACATTGAAGTTAACTGTGATGAACAGAGTGAACATTGAAGTTAACTGTGATGAACAGAGTGAACATTGAAGTTAACTGTGATGAACAGAGTGAACATTGAAGTTAACTGTGATTCAGAGTTAACATTGAAGTTAACTGTGATTCAGAGTGAACATTGAAGTTAACTGTGATGAACAGAGTGAACATTGAAGTTAACTGTGATGAACAGAGTTAACATTGAAGTTAACTGTGATGAACAGAGTTAACATTGAAGTTAACTGTGATTTAGAGTGAACATTGAAGTTAACTGTGATGAACAGAGTGAACATTGAAGTTAACTGTGATGAACAGAGTGAACATTGAAGTTAACTGTGATGAACAGTGAACATTGAAGTTAACTGTGATTCAGAGTTAACATTGAAGTTAACTGTGATGAACAGAGTGAACATTGAAGTTAACTGTGATGAACAGAGTGAACATTGAAGTTAACTGTGATGAACAGAGTGAACATTGAAGTTAACTGTGATGAACAGAGTGAACATTGAAGTTAACTGTGATGAACAGAGTGAACATTGAAGTTAACTGTGATGAACAGAGTGAACATTGAAGTTAACTGTGATGAACAGAGTGAACATTGAAGTTAACTGTGATGAACAGAGTGAACATTGAAGTTAACTGTGATGAACAGAGTGAACATTGAAGTTAACTGTGATGAACAGAGTGAACATTGAAGTTAACTTTGATGAACAGAGTGAACATTGAAGTTAACTGTGATGAACAGAGTGAACATTGAAGTTAACTGTGATGAACAGAGCGAACATTGAAGTTAACTGTGATGAACAGAGTGAACATTGCAGTTAACTGTGATGAAGAGTGAACATTGAAGTTAACTGTGATGAACAGAGTGAACATTGAAGTTAACTGTGATGAACAGAGTGAACATTGAAGTTAACTGTGATGAACAGAGTGAACATTGAAGTTAACTGTGATGAACAGAGTGAACATTGAAGTTAACTGTGATGAACAGAGTGAACATTGAAGTTAACTGTGATGAACAGAGTGAACATTGAAGTTAACTGTGATGAACAGAGTGAACATTGAAGTTAACTGTGATGAACAGTGAACATTGAAGTTAACTGTGATGAACAGTGAACATTGAAGTTAACTGTGATGAACAGAGTGAACATTGAAGTTAACTGTGATGAACAGAGTGAACATTGAAGTTAACTGTGATGAACAGAGTGAACATTGAAGTTAACTGTGATGAACAGAGTGAACATTGAAGTTAACTGTGATGAACAGAGTGAACATTGAAGTTAACTGTGATGAACAGTGAACATTGAAGTTAACTGTGATGAACAGTGAACATTTAAGTTAACTGTGATGAACAGAGTGAACATTGAAGTTAACTGTGATGAACAGAGTGAACATTGAAGTTAACTGTGATGAACAGAGTGAACATTGAAGTTAACTGTGATGAACAGTGAACATTGAAGTTAACTGTGATGAACAGTGAACATTTAAGTTAACTGTGATGAACAGAGTGAACATTGAAGTTAACTGTGATGAACAGAGTGAACATTGAAGTTAACTGTGATGAACAGAGTGAACATTGAAGTTAACTGTGATGAACAGAGTGAACATTGAAGTTAACTGTGATGAACAGAGTGAACATTGAAGTTAACTGTGATGAACAGAGTGAACATTGAAGTTAACTGTGATGAACAGAGCGAACATTGAAGTTATTGTGATGAACAGAGTGAACATTGCAGTTAACTGTGATGAAGAGTGAACATTGAAGTTAACTGTGATGAACAGAGTGAACATTGAAGTTAACTGTGATGAACAGAGTGAACATTGAAGTTAACTGTGATGAACAGAGTGAACATTGAAGTTAACTGTGATGAACAGAGTGAACATTGAAGTTAACTGTGATGAACAGAGTGAACATTGAAGTTAACTGTGATGAACAGAGTGAACATTGAAGTTAACTGTGATGAACAGTGAACATTGAAGTTAACTGTGATTTAGAGTTAACACTGAAGTTAACTGTGATGAAGAGTGAACATTGAAGTTAACTGTGATGAACAGAGTGAACATTGAAGTTAACTGTGATGAACAGAGTGAACATTGAAGTTAACTGTGATGAACAGAGTGAACATTGAAGTTAACTGTGATGAACAGAGTGAACATTGAAGTTAACTGTGATGAACAGAGTGAACATTGCAGTTAACTGTGATGAAGAGTGAACATTGAAGTTAACTGTGATGAACAGAGTGAACATTGAAGTTAACTGTGATGAAGAGTGAACATTGAAGTTAACTGTGATGAACAGAGTGAACATTGAAGTTAACTGTGATGAACAGAGTGAACATTGAAGTTAACTGTGATTCAGAGTTAACATTGAAGTTAACTGTGATGAACAGAGTGAACATTGAAGTTAACTGTGATGAACAGAGTGAACATTGAAGTTAACTGTGATGAACAGAGTGAACATTGAAGTTAACTGTGATGAACAGAGTGAACATTGAAGTTAACTGTGATGAACAGAGTGAACATTGAAGTTAACTGTGATGAACAGAGTGAACATTGAAGTTAACTGTGATTCAGAGTTAACATTGAAGTTAACTGTGATGAACAGTGAACATTGAAGTTAACTGTGATGAACAGAGTGAAATTTGAAGTTAACTGTGATGAACAGAGTGAACATTGCAGTTAACTGTGATGAACAGAGTGAACATTGAAGTTAACTGTGATGAACAGTGAAATTTAAAGTTAACTGTGATGAACAGAGTGAACATTGAAGTTAACTGTGATGAACAGTGAACATTGAAGTTAACTGTGATGAACAGAGTTAACATTGAAGTTAACTGTGATGAACAGAGTGAACATTGAAGTTAACTGTGATGAAGAGTGAACATTGAAGTTAACAGTGATGAACAGAGTGAACATTGAAGTTAACTGTGATGAACAGAGTGAACATTGAAGTTAACTGTGATGAACAGTGAACATTGAAGTTAACTGTGATGAACAGTGAACATTGAAGTTAACTGTGATGAACAGAGTGAACATTGAAGTTAACTGTGAAGAACAGAGTGAACATTGAAGTTAACTGTGATGAACAGAGTGAAATTTGAAGTTAACTGTGATGAACAGAGTGAAATTTGAAGTTAACTGTGATGAACAGAGTGAACATTGCAGTTAACTGTGATGAACAGAGTGAACATTGAAGTTAACTGTGATGAACAGAGTGAAATTTAAAGTTAACTGTGATGAACAGAGTGAACATTGAAGTTAACTGTGATGAACAGTGAACATTGAAGTTAACTGTGATGAACAGAGTGAACATTGAAGTTAACTGTGATGAACAGTGAACATTGAAGTTAACTGTGATGAACAGAGTTAACATTGAAGTTAACTGTGATGAACAGAGTGAACATTGAAGTTAACTGTGATTCAGAGTTAACATTGAAGTTAACTGTGACGAACAGAGTGAACATTGAAGTTAACTGTGATGAACAGAGTGAACATTGAAGTTAACTGTGATTCAGAGTTAACATTGAAGTTAACTGTGATGAACAGAGTGAACATTGAAGTTAACTGTGATGAACAGAGTGAAATTTGAAGTTAACTGTGATGAACAGAGTGAACATTGCAGTTAACTGTGATGAACAGAGTGAACATTGAAGTTAACTGTGATGAACAGTGAAATTTAAAGTTAACTGTGATGAACAGAGTGAACATTGAAGTTAACTGTGATGAACAGTGAACATTGAAGTTAACTGTGATGAACAGAGTTAACATTGAAGTTAACTGTGATGAACAGAGTGAACATTGAAGTTAACTGTGATGAAGAGTGAACATTGAAGTTAACAGTGATGAACAGAGTGAACATTGAAGTTAACTGTGATGAACAGAGTGAACATTGAAGTTAACTGTGATGAACAGAGTGAAATTTGAAGTTAACTGTGATGAACAGAGTGAAATTTAAAGTTAACTGTGATGAACAGAGTGAACATTGAAGTTAACTGTGATGAACAGAGTGAAATTTGAAGTTAACTGTGATGAACAGAGTGAAATTTAAAGTTAACTGTGATGAACAGAGTGAACATTGAAGTTAACTGTGATTCAGAGTTAACATTGAAGTTAACTGTGACGAACAGAGTGAACATTGAAGTTAACTGTGATGAACAGAGTGAAATTTGAAGTTAACTGTGATGAACAGAGTGAAATTTAAAGTTAACTGTGATGAACAGAGTGAACATTGAAGTTAACTGTGATTCAGAGTTAACATTGAAGTTAACTGTGACGAACAGAGTGAACATTGAAGTTAACTGTGATGAACAGAGTTAACATTGAAGTTAACTGTGATGAACAGAGTGAACATTGAAGTTAACTGTGATGAAGAGTGAACATTGAAGTTAACAGTGATGAACAGAGTGAACATTGAAGTTAACTGTGATGAACAGAGTGAACATTGAAGTTAACTGTGATGAACAGAGTGAAATTTGAAGTTAACTGTGATGAACAGAGTGAAATTTAAAGTTAACTGTGATGAACAGAGTGAACATTGAAGTTAACTGTGATGAACAGAGTGAAATTTGAAGTTAACTGTGATGAACAGAGTGAAATTTAAAGTTAACTGTGATGAACAGAGTGAACATTGAAGTTAACTGTGATTCAGAGTTAACATTGAAGTTAACTGTGACGAACAGAGTGAACATTGAAGTTAACTGTGATGAACAGAGTGAACATTGAAGTTAACTGTGATTCAGAGTTAACATTGAAGTTAACTGTGATGAACAGTGAACATTGAAGTTAACTGTGATGAACAGAGTGAAATTTGAAGTTAACTGTGATGAACAGAGTGAACATTGCAGTTAACTGTGATGAACAGAGTGAACATTGAAGTTAACTGTGATGAACAGTGAAATTTAAAGTTAACTGTGATGAACAGAGTGAACATTGCAGTTAACTGTGATGAACAGAGTGAAATTTGAAGTTAACTGTGATGAACAGAGTGAACATTGCAGTTAACTGTGATGAACAGAGTGAACATTGAAGTTAACTGTGATGAACAGTGAAATTTGAAGTTAACTGTGATGAACAGAGTGAACATTGCAGTTAACTGTGATGAACAGAGTGAACATTGAAGTTAACTGTGATGAACAGTGAAATTTAAAGTTAACTGTGATGAACAGAGTGAACATTGCAGTTAACTGTGATGAACAGTGAACATTGAAGTTAACTGTGATGAACAGTGAAATTTAAAGTTAACTGTGATGAACAGAGTGAACATTGAAGTTAACTGTGATGAACAGTGAACATTGAAGTTAACTGTGATGAACAGAGTGAACATTGAAGTTAACTGTGATGAACAGAGTGAACATTGAAGTTAACTGTGATGATGAGTGAACATTGAAGTTAACTGTGATGAACAGAGTGAACATTGAAGTTAACAGTGATTCAGAGTTAACTTTGAAGTTAACTGTGATGAACAGAGTGAACATTGAAGTTAACTGTGATGAACAGTGAACATTGAAGTTAACTGTGATTCAGAGTTAACATTGAAGTTAATTGTGATGAACAGAGTGAACATTGAAGTTAACTGTGATGAACAGAGTGAACATTGAAGTTAACTGTGATGAACAGAGCTATCTACAGTTTTTAAAATCCACTTGTGAGATGTGATATTAAGATGTGATGATCTCCTTGAGAATAAAGCAATGAGCTGCATTCTTCAACTGCTACATGCTATGTAAAGTCCTTCAATAGTTGAGCAGGGAGTTCTGGGATAGTGAAAAAGAGTGATATATTTCCAATTTTAAATGGATCACTTTACTACAATACAACAAACCACAAAATCCATCAAAGGGGGTAATAAAATGCAACTAATATTATTCCTTACGTAAAAGGTACCAAATGGTGGACAAATTGATCATGTATTGAAAAAGACATGAAAGTTAACCCATTCATAATTCAGACCATTCACCTGAAACTCTCATCTTTGCAGGTTGCATTATACCGTACTCGTCTTTCAAAAGCCACGCCATCAGCCCGCATCGCCATAGGCAGTGTCCATTGTCAGAATGTTCAAGCTCCTCTTTCTTCCTGAAAGCACACTAACCTGAGCAGTGCACAGACACGGGGATGGTCCTCTTTAAATATCTCTTGCCATTACTATAAAGGGAGAAATCCTCAGATATCTTGCTCTTCCAACCAAGTACAGACTGCCTCATTGCTGATTGAGGGAGGGGCTGCTACATCATTTCTGCTCTTTCTAAGTCAAGACCTATTTACCTGTGACATAGCTTTTAAGGGGGCTTGACATTAAAAGATAAAAAGTTAAACCCAACTATTTCATCTCATGAGTTGTTAATTATTTCTCAGAGAGAGCTTCTACCCTGATAACCAGTAGCACTTCAGACATAGTCCTGACACAAACGGAACAAAACTGCTCTATCAAGTGAAACGTGAAAACCTACAGATGTAATTATAGTAAAAACACAAAACTGCTGGAGGAACTCAGGCGGTCTAACAGCATCCATGGGAGGAAAAGATATATAACCCACATTTCAGGTCTGAACCCTTCTTCAAGGTATTAAGGTTGACACTACAAGACCGGCTGAGCATTTTTTACATTTTTAAACCTGCTCTATCAAATTAACATTAATGTGCTAGGGTTGTAACATATTGGTAACTGAAGTGGAATGGTAGTAATTTAATTGAAGGGATTATTCATTAATAGTAAACCCTTGAACTTTTTTTGGAATCTCAGGAAACATTTTGATCCTTTAGTTTAATCCCTGCCTTGGATTCACCCCCAGTGTCCATTATTCTCTGTAATGTCCGATTGTGTGTTGGCTTTCTCTTATGAAGACCGCCATACGTGAAAAATTAACACAAGTAACTTCAGAAAAATCCATCAATGCTGTTGCCCTTAACAACCATTCCCTCCATAACACCCAAAGACATATTAAACTCTACTCTAGGGAGAACTGTATAAGCAGAAGAGGCATCTGGAAGGATTAAAAGAGTTTCATTTAAAAACTGAAGCACCATTTCAAAGGATATACTTTTACAAGCAATAGATTTTGAATACAGTACAGAGGTTACAGAGATTTTAACTATATATATTGCAGTGTTTGAACTTCAAAGCAGAAAAGATTCTAGCAGTTTTGTTGAGTATATTTTTGTTAACAAACTGCACAAAATCCCAAAATGACAGGAATAATTATTGTATGCATGTTCAAACTTGATTAGTATTTAATTGCTACATTTTAATATATGTTAATATCAGTCCTTATTTATAAATGTACTTTACAATGACTCTCAAAACAACTTGATATCAAACACAAAGAAATATTCAACAGCAATGCTGACACACAGGGTTCAGGTTTCTTTCAGTTTTGATTAATTGCTCCAGTTTTTTTTCAATCAAAATTTTAAAAAGCAGATTTATAGTACAGTATCAGGATCTAATTGTTCCAATTTCAAATTCAAACTTCAAATTCCTGGGTGTCAACATCTCTGAAGATCTCTCCTGGGGCCTCCATGCCGATCCAGTCACAAAGAAGGCTCTCCAGCGGCAACCAAAGACTCTTGCAAATTTCTACAGGTGTACCACGGAGAGCATTCTGTCTGGTTGCATCACTGTCTGGTAATGAGGTGCCAATGCACAGGACAGGGAACTCGGCCAGCGCCACCATGGGCACCAGTCTTCATTCCGTTAACGACGTCTACAAGAGGCAGCACTTCAAGGGAGCGGCCTTTATTTTCAAGGACCCTCACCACCCAGACTATGTCCTCATCTCACTGCCTCCATAAGGAAGGAGGTACAGGAGCCTGAAGACGAACACCCAGTGGTACAAAACCAGCTTCTTCCCATCCGCCATCATGTCTGAATGGACAATGAACAACAGACACTACCTCACTTTCTCTTCTTTTTTTAATGTAATTTATAGCAAATTTATACCTGTAATGCTGCCACAAAACAACAAATTTTGTGACAACAAATTCTGATTCATGTTATTATCCAATATTCTGATCACTAGCTAAGGTTATACTGCATTTGGAATAAAATTAAAACTACCAGGAAAGGGTTCACCATGTCCATACGGTATGAAATAACAAATATCACATCATATTTCTTTCTCCAATATTTACCTTCTAATCAGTTAGTAACTAAGTAATATTTCCTGAGGTCTATTGATAAAGCATAGTTAAGGCTTTTAAGTTACATTAAGAAACTGCAGCAGGTGGGTTTTATTCAGAAAACTATATGCCCACTTGTCCTCGATATATAGTAAAATTGTCATTCTTTTATATCATTGCTTATGAGCTCAACAAAAATAAATGGAGGAAATCTTAAATCATACAATGTGGAAGGAGGCCAAGGTAACTGTGACTTCCCACTCTTTCAAAGAGTTTTCCATTTTGCACCATTATTTCTCCATGACTTTGGAAATTCCTCTCTTGAGCAAATCTCCAAGTTTATTTTTCCAGAAAGTTATAATGGAATCAGCTTCCACTGCCTTCATAGATCACAATAACTCTCTGCTAAAAATGCCCCTCCTTAAACCAATGAGCAATGATAAAGGCATTTAGTTTGTTTACCACCTGTTGATTCAATACTCCACAATGTCCAAAAACTAAAAACTCATTCCTATTTGCAGGTAATCCTTGAAGGACGTCCCTGCCATAATCCACCCTATTGCAGGTCACAATTGCCCATTTCGGGGGCTTATTCTTTTAACTTATTTATATCAGTTTACTGGATTCAATTTATGGCAGCAAGACCCAGTAAACCAGTACTGGAGCTGTCCAATCAATATCTATCACATTAATTCAATATTTCTACATGTGCATCTAGTATAAAAATTATTCAATCTTTTTTAATCTTGAAAATTAATTTCCAAAACATAAGGATGTTTTATAACCATCCTCTGTTTTAATCCTTAAATATATCTCCCCCTCTCCATCTTTTACTATTTCTTAGACCCGTCTGTTGTGAGAGGCACATACAGTGTCCTAACTTTAAGAAAAAAGAGAATGATGAAAAGGTCCATAATTAATCATGTAGGAATGCCTCCTGTTGTTTAGAGACAATGTTGGCATTTAAAAGATACTGGAAGAAATCAGTGATGTAACCAAAAGCAGCAATTCTTTGGAGAAAACCCAAGGAGAACCATGCCTTAAACCCCCCCACTCAAGGTATTGGTAATCTACAGACTTGCTCACTACTGCGACCAGTTTGTGATTGGGACTGGAGACAGCCACTGCCAACATGCAAACTATCCATTTCTCATCTACCATCTCTTGGCTGCTTTCTTTTTTGTCCCCAATCACCTGGGGCTGCGCTTGCTTCACTGGTGTCTGGTTCTGCAGGTAACTTCCAGTTCCCAGTATCAGCATTACTCTTGTCAGCTGAAAGCCCATCAGAACAAATCTGCTTGCTTCATTGTTCATTGCACATTTCCAGATACCAAGGGGTGGATATTGTCTCACAATATTTCAAAGCAACAAACGACAATAACACTGAACAACTTCTTTATCAGTGCCATGTGACCTGAGGAGTCAAAAACAGGGCAAACAGGAAAAAAATCCAAAGGAGAAGAGAACCAATATACCCATAATGGCATTGATGCTGCATTTTGGCCACTAGGTTCAGTGACAAGCCACAGGCCATTCCAGTGTTCACCAATGAACATCCTCCAATATACTACCAACGAACTTCTTACATAGCTTTTCTTAAGGTAGGATGAAACTATGAGAGTTCCCTTTGCAACCTGACTTTTAATTACAGGGCATAAAGGTTCTAGTTGACAACTCAGTTTGACTACAATGGTAAGCAATGCTTATGTTTGCCCATGTCATACTTTTTTTTTAAAGCAGCATTAATTGTCAAAATAACTAGAAAAAGTAGTATTTACACGTAATGCTGTTTTCATATAAGTTAATAAGTTAACGTTAAGCTACAAATGTCCTGTACATATATACTCTTCTGCACGCTATTTCCATGACATTTGTGTCTCGTGAAATTTCAAGTATTTATTTCTTTATAATCTAGGCAGAAAATGTGTCACTCTCAGGGTGGGTGAAACTTTGCTTCCTCTTTTGGCCCTTCCATGTTTACTTAAGGCTATGAACATCCCTGGGTACGCCTTTGATTCATACACGTTGTAGCGGTTGGGCAAGAGCCTTTCCTTGAATTCGCACTCGCTGTTGAAGTCCACCTGAAAGAAAAGTTACTTTTCAGAGGTTGCCACATTGGATTGCTTCTGTCATGACATCCAAATGAACATTAACATAAAACTTGGCTGAGATTGCCTTGGTTCGAAACAGACTGCAGAGAAATGGGAAGAATTTATTCTCATTGCCCCCACGGGGGAGGAAGCTGAGGAACAAGTTACCAAACGGACAAAGGAGTAAATGCAAATGATTAAAATCGGCAGAGCCATTAGTCATTTACAATTGCAGACGTTACAGTTGCAGAACAGTTATCCTCGATTCACTCACCGCTGCATACAGTCGACCTTTGCTATCCATTGCAACGTAGGCATGGGCTTTTATACCATACAAACTAACCACTCCCAATTCCACTGTCGAGATCATTAAGAGACCTAAACAGAAAAAAACACAATATTCATAAATGTCATTCCTGCCAATGTAAAGCATCGTTTCACAGTGAAATAGTTCAGTGCCACAAGGGAATGGTATTTTTGTGGGTCATTCTACATGCAATGCAGAGTGAAGTCAGGTCTATCCATCCATCTTCTCTGTGGTCGCTGTGATTGGAGTAAAAAATGCAGGAGGAACTCAGCTGGTCTCACAGTGTCCATAGGAGGTAAAGATATACTGAAGTTTTGGGTTTGAGCCCTTCTTCAAGGTGGGTAAAAAGCAGGCAGGCACCTGTATTGAAAAGCTGAGGACAAGGGAAGAATGGGAGGGGGAGAAGGGAAGAATGGGAGGGGGAGGTGCAGACCTACAGACAAAAGGTGTTGATTGGATAAGTTAAGAGGACGGGAAAGAGGAAAGATGAGAATTGATTGGTGGGGAGGTGGTTTGTTTTTGGCTCTGTGAAAGGAGACAGGGAAAAGGGAAGAGAGAGAGAGAGAGAGAGAGAGAGAGAGAGAGAGAGAGAGAGAGAGAGAGAGAGAGAAAGTGAGTGCTAGAGGACAGAAGTTACAGGGAAAGATGTGGGGGTATGGGGCTGGACTAATGGAAACCGGTGAAGTTGATGTTAATGCCATCTAGTTGGAGGGTGCCCAGCTGGAAGATGAAGTGTTATTCCTCCAATCTGCTGGTGGTCCGAGTCTCACAGTGCTTGGACAGACATGTGGGCAAGGGAATGGGGCAGGGAATTGAAATGGCAGGCAACTGGGAGATCCACGATATTGCTTGCTATTGAAAGTCGTTATCAATTTTCTTTCACAGTTTTGCTTCCAAATGCACAAGGATTGCAGCTCTCACAGTTATTTTGGTCATAGTCTGGGGAAATTTAGCAGAGGTTGCAAAAATAGATTTATCAGGCTGCAAGTTAAGTTTCTAATATTACCTTATGGCGCAAGGAGCCCATCAAATCATTGTTAGTTCTGAGAGGAATCTTATTCTCCCAATTATTTCCCAATACTCTCACATGCTCAACAACACAGTAAGCACCCCGACATACAAACTCTCCACGCGGACAGCGGCAGAGGTCAGGATTGAACCAGGGTCCCTGAGACAGTGAGGCAGCAGTACTAACTACACAGCCCTTAAAGCTGTAAAAATGAAACAGTGGATATGCTTTGTGTCCATTTACAGGTCATAGAACATAGCAGCACAGAAAACAGCCCTTTGGCTCTACGAGTGTGCAAAACTATCATTCTGCCCAGTCCCACTAACCTGCACCCAAGTCCATAACCCTCCATACCCCTCCATACCCCTCCCATCCATGTACCTGTCCAAGTATTCCTTAAATGTTAAAATTGAGCCACATTCACTACTTTAGTTGCCAACTTGCTCCACACTCCCACTACTCTCTTTGTGAAGAGGTTCCCTCCTAATGTTTACCCCACCCTTTCACCCTTAATCCATGTTCTAGGGTTCAGATTTATTGTCAGAGGACATACATGACATCACATATAACCCTGAGATTCTTTTACCAGCAGGCGAGGCAGAATTACCACTTATTGGTCGTGCAAAAAAACTTCACAGTGCATACATGTACACAAATAAAGAACAATAAACAGATAACAAATGTAAACCACACGACTGTGCAATTCAGAGAGAATTTTTAAAAAATCAATAAAATGCACAAGTAAGAGTCCTTAATTGAGTCCCTGATGAGTTTGTCATTGAGGAGTCTGATGTTGGAAGGATAGCAGCTGTTCCTGAACCTGGTGATGTGAGCCTTGAGACACCGATACCTCTTTCCTGATGGCAGCAGAGAGAACAGAGCATATGCTGGGTGGGGTGGATCCTCGATGATTGCCGCTGCTCTCCGACAACAGCGTTACTTGTAGATGTTCTTGGTGGTGGGGAAGGTCTTGTCTGTGATGTCCTGGGCTGTGTCCACTACCTTTACACTCAGGGTGTCCCCATATCAGTCAGCACCCTTTCCACCACTCATTTGTAGAAATTTCCCAGGGTTTTAACCTCAGTGGAAAAAGCCTATTTGCATTTATTCTATCTGTACCCAGAGTTAAAACCATAGAACAATATAACACAGGAACAGGTCTCTTTGAGTCTGTGCCAAACATTATTCTCCCTTGTCCCACTAACCTCCAGCCCAAACATAATCCTCCATCCCCTCCAATCCATGTCCCTGTCCAAATTCTTCTTAAAAATTCCATCTGAGAATTGTATCAGGCAGTATTTAGCAACCACATGTCGATAAATATTGCCTCTAAACCACCACTAACATTGCCGCTGCCACCTCCCAATTACCCCTGCTTTCCAATATCCTCAGAGATGATGTGGGTTACACCTGCTCCAAACTGACCATAACAAACCCCACATTATGACCATGCAGTTACTGTAACATCTTAAGAAGAGGTAAAATTTGCATTTGTTGCAAATTTCCCATGAACTGCTTTTCCTGTTGATTCATTTTATAGCCCAAGCCCATTGGCTTGGCTGAAATTCCAACCAAGTTCCAGGGCCTAGCGGACATAAACGGCGTTACTTTGGGTGGGCAAGAACAATCCCACTCACAAAGAGCCGGCCTCACCCAGAATCTTGCAGCCATTTAATGGTACAGTAAAACCCCTGGTATCCATCACCTATGGAGATTGATAGATGCTGGATAAGTGAATTTTCTGGTCGCTTGAGATTGTGTATTGCATGATTGGCAAACTGACCACGAGGAGCGCCAATGTTAAAATTTTGTATTTTTTACCCATTTATTTTCTGTGAATTTTTTTTGCCGGTTGCTTGAGGCTGTTGGTTACTTGAATTCCAGATACAGGGCTTTTACTGTAATTCAATTTAAGTACACAGCTTAGTAACAGGCTCTTCCAGCCTCTGACCCCAGAATACATCCATGTGACCAATTATCTACTAACCCTGTATGTCTTTAGAACGTGGGAGGAAACTGGAGAATCTGTACAAGGGGAAAATGTACAAACACCTACAGGTAGCAGCAGATTCGAACATGGGTCGCTGATGCTGTAATAGGGGTCATGTTAACTGTGTTGCCAAAATAGATCCAATCTAAAATAAATCTGCAATGCAAAATCCAGTTGACACGACATAATTATAGGAGCAGGAGGAGGCCATTTGGCCCATCAAGACTACTAGCATTTCATAGGTTCACAGCCAATCTGGCCATGGACTCAGCTCCAGAGAGAGTGAGGAGACCAGACCAGACCCAGGGCTGCTCCAGGTCTGCAACAGGAGCACTGGCCATACCCAGATCACATCTGAGAGCCACTGTTACTTTTAATTTAAATTTGAACCTCCTGCTCTGTCAATGCTAACATTGAAGTTAAATGCCACCATTGTTATAACTGATCTTGTTCCCATTTTCAGGGAAAGTTTGTGGATCCAAATGGGTGCTGGAGATTTTTTGCGAGATGCCTGGAAAGCGTGCACAACTAAGTTTTTCACTGCATCTCTGTATATGTGTCAATAAACAACTCAATTTAATTTTGATTGCACTAATTTGTTTAAAATTATAAAGTATATAAATGACCTAAATTCCTCGGAGATGCTCCTCTCCATGAACGGAATGGAGTCACTGTTCCTGTGTTGGGTCTAACCAGTGGGCAGGTGCCCCCATCCTTAGTGCTAGGTGGGTTGTTCATCCTTGGTGTATAGTTCACCAAACGGCAGCAAGTAATCTGCAGCTTGCTTGTGGCAGGATCGTAAGCTTCTGTGCAAGACTCTAGGCTAAATCTGGGCCATTTATCTGACTGGTAAACCACAAAAGACACCATGGTCAAAGTAAAAACAAAGTTTCTGGAGCAGGTCAAACAGTGCTTTATGTAGCAAAGATAAAGATACGTAACTAATGTTTCGGGCTTGAGCTCTTTATTTATCAAGGAGTGGAAAAATGTTGGCAGGCATCTGAAGAAAATGATAGGGAGGCAGGGGTAGTGGGAGGAGCACGGTCCCAAAGCCAGGAGGTAATAGATGGTTAAGGGAGGGAGGGCACAGTAACAAGCAAGGGGAGGAGGGATGGCTCTGTGAATGGAGAGAGAGGGGGGTGGAGAGCTGGAGGAAAGAAGACTGAGGGAAAGGAGGGAGAATGGAGCATAGGTTAGCAGAAACCGGAGAAGTCGGTTAATGCCATCTGGTTGGAGAGAGCCCAGACTGAAAATCAAATGTTATTCCTCCAGTTTACAAGTGATCTTGGTGGGATAGTACACGAGACCATGGACAGACATGTGAATATGGGAGTGGGAAGCAGAATTGAAGTAATTTGTCACTGAGTGGCACTCTCCAACAAGATGGCATTAACGTTGACTTCCTCTACTCCAGTTTCTGCTAACCTACTCTTCATTCTCCCTCTCTTCCCTTTTCACTTGTCTTAGCTCCCCACCCCATTTCCCTCTCCATTTACAGAGCCATCCCTCCTCCCCCCTACGCTGCTGTGCCCTCCCTCCTTTATCCAGCTGTTACCTCCTGCCTTTGGGACCGTGCTCCCCCCTCCGCCCCACCCCCCCCCCAACATTTTGTTCCGACAGATACAACATTTTTCCATTCCTTGATGAAGGTCTCAAGCCTGAAGCATTGGTGATGTATCTTTACCTTTGTTACATAAAGTGCCCTGTTTGACTTGTTGAGATTATCCCAATTATCTGGGAATTGGTTCCTTTGACAGTCGTAAATAGATTTTTATTTCTATCGATCTTTTCTGCTTTCAGAGGAAGGAATAAGTTCACATCTTTCACTCTCTCGGCTGCTCTGATCTCTGCGCCTTGTTCCAAAATAGCGCAACGCAAGCTGAAGGAAGGGCACCTCATCCACCAGCCTGGCCGGCGACAGAATTCCAGACATCGAACAGGAGATTGCAGAACCTGGAATCCAGAGCAAGTCTGGATAAAAGGATTAGACTCCAAATGCCTGCAATTCCCCTCCCCCCTGCACCGTTACTGCTTGGCACACTGAGCCCCTGGAGTGGGTTGCTTTATCACATTAAATTCAACAGTTTGGATATCCAGCTGTTCCAGCCTTGTATCCCCAGCATTCATTTCTCCCTCTCACCTCTCCTCCGTTATTTCAGATATTGTTCACCTCCTCCTATGACACCTGGAGTCATACGTCTCTCTTCTGCTTGTGCCATTCAAGCTCTCGTTGCCCTGTCACATTCACCTTGTTTGTTCTCTCTGCTGCTTCCTTACTTCCTCTGCAACTTAAAAGTATTTCATAAGAAAGAGGAGCAGGAGTTGGCCATTCGGCCCATCGAGCCTGCTCCAGCATTCAATGAGATCACGGCTGATCTGACGACAGGCTCATCTCCACCCACCTGCCTTTTCCCCCATATCCTTTAATTTCCCCTGCTATGTCAAAATCTATCCAACCTTGCTTCAATCTATTTACTGAGGTCACCTCCTCTGCTTCAATGGGCAGTGAATTCCACAGAGTCACCTCCCTCGAGTCAAAACAGTTCCTCCTCATCTTGGTCCAATATCTACTACCCTGAATTTTGAGGCTTTGTCCCCTGGTTTTGGTTTCCCCCACCAATGAAAACAACTTACCTACCTCTATTTTATCCATGCCTTTCCTTTTAACTTGTTCCACGTCTGATGGAACAGTAACTGTTTCTCTCTCCACATATACTGCTGGATCTGCAGAGGATGGCTGTCAATTTTTTGTTGCTTTTTTTATGCTCTGTTTCTCACGATTCCTGGTCCCTTTCTTTATTGCATGACATTCTCATCCCTCGGGTGATTCTTTATATTGGACGGGACACTGGAGCTCATTGGAATCAATGATGCAGTGGTCAGAAATCTTAAAGGGAATGGAAATCAACTATTTCAACTCCCTTCACTATTCCCACACAGACATGTCGACCTCATCCTTTGTCGGGGGGGTGGGGGGGGGGAGGAGTGGAATCTTGAGGACCAAGACATCATATTCAACCTGGACATGAACACTGATTTTCCTGAGTTTAAGTTACTCTCACGTTTGTCTGGTTCCACTGTTGCCATCTCTTCTTTAACTCCTCCTGTTCTTACTTTCCTCCCCTCCCTGTGGTCCCTTCCTCTACCTGTACATCCACCTCCTGTCAAAGCCCCTAATAGCCCTCCTCAACTTCTTCCACCCCTTAATGCAGTTGATTTCTCCCCTTCCCACTTTAGTCTCAGTGAAGGGTCCTGACCCAAAACCTTGACCGACCCTTCTACCCGTGGATGTTGACTCGCTGAGTCCCTGCATCTTCTCATTGTTCGCTGGAAACCTTTAATGTTATAGCATCTCTTCAAAAATAAAGAACAATTTAGGTGAACTACTTCCTCAAAAAACAAATTTTCACAACAGACAGTTTGAACTTTGGCCAAAGAAGTGGAAATGTTTCCAAAAACATCCATGAGAAAGCCCCTCCCCAAGACCTGATATCTGCCTGCTTCCCCTTCTTGAGAGTCCGTCGAGGTGTTTGCTTCGCTTCTTGGGATAGACCAGAATTCCCAGGAATTGCAAGCTTGCTTTGACCATTCAACATCAAAAGTGAGTCAGAGCTCTGCACTAAATTATCTTTCTCCTGCACACATGTTAACCCTAATTAAAGTGAGGGAAAAGCACACCTCCATGACACCTCCCATCCCTCATTATACAGTTAAAAACCCTGGTATCTGGCACCTATGGGGACTAGTAAATCCTGGATGAGTGCATTTTCTAGATGCTTGAGATTGCATGCAGAGTGATTGGTGAACAAATGGCGAGGAGTGCCATTTTTATACTTCCTTACTTTTTACCTAATTATTTTCCACAATTATTTTGCCGGTTGCTTGAATTCCAGATAAATGTATCAATCAATTGTATGCTTCCTGAAATTTGTATTTTACAAAAACATAAATATTAAAAATAAGCACCATTTTAGCAAGATTGAAAGTAGAAAGGGCATAGGACTTACATTGCAGGTCTTTTTCAATGCACAAACCTCAACGTGTCACAGGTGCTTTACATTCCAAAAATTATGGACAACCCTTCCAGCTGTTCCGGATTTTCACTTATCTCTGTCCTCCACTGGTACTTGACAGGAGTAGATTAATCTGTGTTGGGGGTGTGGGGCAAGACCACCAGTCTCTGAACAATCATCCGTACAATACCCGTGCAATAGAAGTGCACCTCCTATCAAATTACCAATAGGTTTCAATGTACTTTTTGATCAGCAGACTATTTTTTGATTTGGATTTATTTAATATTATTGCCTACACTGAGATACAGCTAGAAGCTTTCTTCTGCATGCCTTACAAAAGCGGGCAAAGAGTTTCCCCGCTCCACCACCATCTTGGGGAAAAAAAGGAGGAAAAGAGAGGATAGAAAAAACTCCCGTGAAAGACAGCAAGTGGTCGAGGGTCACACTGCTTCTTCCAATGTACCTCTCTGTCCGTGACACTGAGGTTGATTCCCCCCCACCCCCCTGCTCTCCCATACCCAGCTGCCTGCTCTCCACCCCTTTACAATGTCATTAAGTGAATGCTGCTACACGTCCATGAATATCGCAAACCCCGCTCGGTGGAACCCCAAACCAAGACAGCAAGAAACAGGCTGGCGAACAAACACTGAACAGAGACCCCAAATCAACGAACGTTACCACAGTTCATCTACATTACATCCCGTCCAACAAATAAAATAACCCTTAAAAATTGGAAAATTATCGTCGTGAAACCTGACATCAGGAATGGCCTGTGGACTTTACGATTTGCAGAAAGGCTTTCTTCACTGAGGTCATTCACTTGCTGATGGACCATGGGTGCTTCAAGTCACTGGAGATCATCTGCTTGATCAAAGCAGATGCCACATCCAACAATCTTTTGGAACAATGGTTCTCAGCCCACTTGAGTGAATACTCTTCACACTATAAACAGCTTCCCTCATAAAAGGCATTGATTCCATGGATGCTCCTTTTAAGGTGAAGGGACTGTCCAGAGGACTGTTACCGATGAGGCGAAGTGAGCATACTGAATATACTTTTTTTTTTGCTGATTTAAATTTTAATTTTAGATGTTCAGCATGGTAACAGGCCCTTCTGGCCCTTGAGCCTGTGCTCCCCAAATACTCCAATTAACCTACAACCCCTGGTACATTTTGAAGGGTGGGAGGAAACCGGGGAAACCACAGGAAATCCACGCAAACACCTGAAGAAGATACCAAATCCTTACAGACAGCGCCAGATTCGAATCCAGGCCTCTGGCGGTGAATAGCATTATGCTAAAAAGCTCCATTATTGTCATGTAATACTACATGTTAGAATATAACATGTATGAAATTCTTTAATTTTTGTCTACCGTAAGGCAGACAGAGAGTCACCATTTTAACAGTGCCCCTCACAGAAACCTACAGCACCTAGTGCTCCTGGGCGGTCTCCCCTCCAAGTACTGACCAGGCCTGAGCCTGCTTAGCATCTGAGATCAGACAATCTCAGGCTATGTGCTAACTCTTGTGCTAACATACTGTCCACATTGATGTTGTGAACTTTCTAACATGAAGTACATCAATTTAACCAAAGCCCCCTGGACCCTGTAACCAAGCGGATTGTCCAGCCCAGGTAGAACACATTTGTATCCGCTCGCTCTCCAATTTGGAGAAGCATCAGCAAAACTCAATCAAGCAGCCATATTGAAGTTAAATCAAATCTGAAAGTCCCCTGTGCCCAATGGGAAGGATGAAAAATCAGACTTACCCTCCCTATAAGGGATGTCCCAGATCCAGACCCATTCCTCATCTCTCCCATGTCTCTGCTGCTCAAACCTTCAGCAGGTCGGATTCCCAAACACAGCCTTTGCTACTTCCGTTGGGAAAGAGATACAGAAACATTAGAAGCAGGACCACCAGACTGAGGAAAATGCTAAATGACCGCTAAAACAACTCTCTGTGACTCTACTATTTAGTAATAATGAAAACACAAAAAGCACTGGTGGAACTCAGCAGGTCCTGCAGCATCCGTAGGAAGTAAAGGTATTTAATTTAGATATACAGCGCAGTAACAGGCGATTTCAGCCCAGGACTCCGTGCTGCCCAATTTACACCCCTGGTTCATTTTGAACAGTGGGAGGAAACCAAAGCCCCTGGAGAAAACCCACACAGGCATGGGGAGAACATACAAACTCATTAGACAGCTCTGTTACTGTAAAGGTGTTGCACTAACTGCTAAGCCAACCATGCCCCCCCCCCTCCCCCCCATATCACTAACGTTTTGGGCCTGAGCCTTTAGAAGGGGTTTGTGCTCCAAGAGAGGGTCTACAGGACAAAGGAGGGAGAAAAGCTTACAGGTGTTGCTTTGTGAGTTTAGGTACAAAATAGCCTCCTTCTACATTGTAATGAACCATGGTAATGAGGAGAAATTTATTTATTGCGCATTTTCTGAGTTTTCTGCTCCAGTTGCAAAGCCCAGCAATAAAGGTATCAATTCATGGGAACCAATTTTTTAAATTTTAGTTTTACGATCAAACAAGTATCAAGAATTAACCATCACAAATATATAAAATAAATGAAAAGGAATCATTGATACAGCTTGTCCAAATTTCCAAAAAGGAAAAGACGCCCATCCCCCTCCTCTGCCCAAAACAAAAACCCCTCGAAAAGAAAATAGAAATGAGAAGAAAACAACAGAAAGGGAGGTAATAAAGAAATAGAATGAAGAAGGAAAGAAAAGATAGAGGGAAGAAAGAAAGAAAGTGGAACTGTTGGGAAATGGCCTCCACTTCAGAAAGTCCAATTCTTTTTTTCTTCCTAGATCTCAAATATGGGAGAAAAAGGGATAGAGAATTCAAACATAGTATGAGTGCCTTAAGTATTCAACCCTGCATTTGTAAATGTGCCTGCCAGACCTGAAAAAACATATTGTATTTTTTCCTTAATTTTCTCCAGGGGAACACAACTATGTATTTCTGTATTCCATCGGGCTATGTCCAGAAGGGAATCAGACTTCCAGGTAACCGCGATACATTTCCTGGCCACTCCTAATGCAATCTTAAAAAATTCTAAATTGGCACTTGGACATCTTCATTTTAGGTCTACGTCCATAATATTTCCAAGAAGAAATAATTCCGGATTTCTGTTTCCCAATAATCTGGTTTAATAAAATTGTTAAATTTTCCCAAAAGGTTTCAGTTTAGAGCATGACCAGATAGAATGTTTAATGTGACTGCAGCAAGAATGTTGACGATGTAGAGGACCAGCTTCATGAATGGTAGACGAGAGTCATGAAGCCATGTGACCAATCCCAGGTCCCATTTCATGTTCTTAATTTGCATCACCCCGTCATTTCCTTTCATCCCTTATCTACTCATCTATTTCTCCTTCATGGCAGCTGTGTTACTTGTCTCAAGCACTCCAGATTTGAATAGTTCCCCTTTCACACCATCCCCAAGTGAAGACGTTTCTCCCAAATTCCACATTGGATTTATTTGTGGCCATCTTGCACATATGGCCCCTACTTTTGGACTTGTTGAAAAGCAGATACAACCCCTGAACATCCATCTAATTAAAACCCCTTCATAATGAAGGAGGCCACAGTCAGATTATTGCTCAAGTTTTTGCTTGCCAAAGTAAAGAACCCCAGCTATATTGCAGGAATAGAGGGAGAACTGGTTCATGAGAAGGATTCAATAGGATATCAATCAGGGAAATGGCAGATGGAGTTTAAGTCAGATAATGTGGGGCTTCGCATTTTGGGAGATCAAATCCAAGAGGAATGTGTACAGTAAATTGCAGCACCCTTTGGAGCACTGATATACAGAGGGATCTTGGGTTCAATTCCATAGCTTTCAGAAAGTGGCAACACAAATAGAAAGGGCGGTAAAGTAGGCGTTCAGAATACTTGTCTTCATTGGTTGGGGCATCGAGTATGATGATTGAGAAATGCAGCTGCATAAAACTTCACAGATTCACAGAGATATGAAACAGTAACAGGCCCTTCTGGCTCACGAGCCCCCACCACCCAATTACACCCAATTAACCTTCTAACCCCGTATGTCTTTGTGATGTGGGACAAAACCAGAGCACCCAGAGGAAACCCATGGAGACACCAGGAGAACATATAAATACCTTAGAGACAGCGTCGAATTTGGACCCAGGTCACTGGTGCCATAATAATATCGCTCTAACTGCCACGCTAACCGTGTCACCTAAAGTGAGGTCACCTTTGGAGTATTGTGTGTATTTCTGGTTGTTGTATTACAGGAAGGCTGAGGAGGCTTAGGAGAGGGTGCAGAAGAGATTCACCAGGATGCTTGCCTGGATTAGAGAGGATTAGTTAGAAGGGGAGGTAGGATGAACCTGGATTGTTTTCTCTTGAGTGTTGGTATTTGAGGGATGATTTTGTATAAGTATATAAAATCATTAGGAGTAGGGTTGAAAGTGTGGAAATAACAAAAACCTCAAGGTAATTGGCTTAAGGAGAGAGGGGAAATTTCAAAGGAGTTTTGTGAGGCTGACTTAAGAGTCATTTGGATGGGCAACTGAACAGACAGGGAATGGAGGGATGGAGACCACATGCAGGCAGATGGAGTTAACTAAATTTGGCAGCATTTTTGGTGTGGACGTGGTCAGTCAAGACCATGGTTCATGGCAGAGTTCTGAACAGTGTGGGATCTTGGGGTCCAAATCCATTGCTATCTGAAGGTTGCTGTGCAGGTTGAATGGGTAGTTAAGAAGCTTACAGTAGGCTAGCCTTCATTAGTTGGGGGATTGAGTTAAAGAGTTGTGTGATAACGTTGCAGCTCAAACTCTGTTCAGACCACATTTGGAATATTGTGATCAATTCTGGTTGCCTCATGAAAGGATGTAGAAATTGTGGAGAGGCTGCAGAGGAGGTTTACCAGAATGATGCATGGATTGGAGAACTTGTCTTATGAGGCAAGCATAGCAGAACGAGGGCTTTTCTCTTCGGAGCAAAGAAGAATGAGAGGTGACTTAGTAGAGGTCTACAAGATTATGAGAGGGATTGATAGGGTGGACGGCCAACACTTTTTTCCCCAGGATGGGAGTAGCAATCTCTCGAGGACTACTGTACAAGGTTGAAGGGAGGAAAGTTTAGAGAAGACATCAGGGGTAAGGTCACTCCTCACCCCCCCCCCCAGAGAGTAGTGGGAGTGGGTGCCTGGAATACATTGCCAGGGGTGGTGGTGGAGGCTGGAGCATTAGGGACATTTGAAAGTCTGTTAGACCGGCACAGGATACAGGAAAAGTTGAGGATCGTGAGAGAGAAGGTTTAGTCGGCACAACATTGTGGACTGAAGGGCCTGTTAATGTTTTATGTTCATAGAGTCCTGTTCCTTTGCTGTACTATTCTCCTTTCTGTGTTTGGTCTTAAAGCAGAGACATTAAACCATGAAACTCAGTGGGTCCTGCAGCGCGCATCGGGGGCAGAGAATGTCGTGGGATGCTGCGGAACCTGCTGAGTTTGTATATTAACTACAATCACAGCATCTGCAGGCTTTCTTGATTCACATCCAACTGAAGACTGAAAAGAGAGTCAGTTTATGAATCCAAACTGGGAAAAGATCAATGAATGTGCACGATGCCGGGGGAAGGGGAGAAAGAGAGAAAGTGGGAAGCAAAATGAAAGTTACTTACCTTGAGGATAATGCAATAATCTAATTGAGTTACTCAAGTAGAGTGAAAAGCAAAAGTCTGCAGACACAGTGATTGTAGTAAAAGCGCAAAAATGCTGGAGTACCTCAGCCAGTCTCGCCCTGTCCATCGGAGGTAAAGATATTTAACCAACATTTCAGGCCTGAGCCCTTCTTCACTTGAGTAAACTGACTGGTTTTTAATCCAGTATTATTGAGGCCAATCTGACCTGACATCATGCTACACGCGTAGGAGTAAAAAATGAAATTCTGAGATGCTGTGATTGTAGTAAAAACACAAAAACTTTGGAGGAACTCAGCCGGTCTCGCTCCGTCCATAGGAGGTAAAGACGTTCGGGCACCTGCCTACATTTTGCTCAATCCTTGATGAAGGACTCAAGCCTGAAACGTTGGTTGTGTATCTTTCTCTTTGCTATGTAAAGTACACCAGCTGAGTTTCTCCAGTGTTGTGTTTTGACATCACGTTCCACGCATCAGAAGACCATCTCCTCCATTTGATTAACCCACCGGGACTGAAGGTAGAAAAATGCTTTAAAGGGAAAGGCTTGAATATTTTAACAGATCTTGACCCTTTGCTTCTTTCATCGTCTTTCCTGAGGAACCTCTCGACATTAAGAGTCATTGATGAAAACAACGTACTTGTAGCTTTGCACTTTAGGAATAAACCTCCGCAACGTGGTATTATTTGCAAAAGCATCTATAGCATGAGGCAACTCAGACTTCAGAATGATGATGTCACATCAGATATCACCACTGCCTTAAGTGAAAATCTCCCATCATTGGTAAAACTCACTGCCATAAATTCATTCAATGTGGGGTCCCTATACAGAATATAGGATTAAAATATAATTGTTACCAGACAGGTAACAGCGCTTGACGTCCTGCTTTGCGGAAACTGCCAAAATGTTTGGCCTGGAAGTCAGCCTGAAGAAAACTGAGGTCCTCCATCAGCCAGCTCCCCACCATGACTACCAGCCCCCCCACATCTCCATCGGGCACACAAAACTCAAAACGGTCAACCAGTTTACCTATCTCGGCTGCACCATTTCATCAGATGCAAGGATCGACAATGAGATAGACAACAGACTCGCCAAGGCAAATAGCGCCTTTGGAAGACAACACAAAAGAGTCTGGAAAAACAACCAACTGAAAAACTTCACAAAGATTAGCGTATACAGAGCCGTTGTCATACCCACACTCCTGTTCGGCTCCGAATCATGGGTCCTCTACCGGCACCACCTACGGCTCCTAGAACGCTTCCACCAGCGTTGTCTCCGCTCCATCCTCAACATCCATTGGAGCGCTTACATCCCTAACGTCGAAGTACTCGAGATGGCAGAGGTCGACAGCATCGAGTCCACGCTGCTGAAGATCCAGCTGCGCTGGATGGGTCACGTCTCCAGAATGGAGGACCATCGCCTTCCCAAGATCGTGTTCCATGGCGAGCTCTCCACTGGCCACCGTGACAGAGGTGCACCAAAGAAAAGGTACAAGGACTGCCTAAAGAAATCTCTTGGTGCCTGCCACATTGACCACCGCCAGTGGGCTGATAACGCCTCAAACCGTGCATCTTGGCGCCTCACAGTTTGGCGGGCAGCAACCTCCTTTGAAGAAGACCGCAGAGCCCACCTCACTGACAAAAGGCAAAGGAGGAAAAACCCAACACCCAACCCCAACCAACCAATTTGCCCCTGCAGCCGCTGCAATCGTGTCTGCCTGTCCCGCATCGGACTTGTCAGCCACAAACGAGCCTGCAGCTGACGTGGACTTTTTACCCCCTCCATAAATCTTCGTCCGCGAAGCCAAGCCAAAGAAGAACCGTGTCTCTGGAGGCACACACTCAGTCACAAGAGCTGAATAAACCCATAAATTTAATTATGCCAGCTGGTGCTTTAATGAGATGTCAACCTGCAGACAGCTGTTGTCTAAACCTGCACAATATCACATCAGTCCTTCATTTCAATAAACCAGATACATTTTAAAAGATCACAGAACTGAAAGTCAATGAGTCCTACCTCACGAAACTGGCCCTTCCGCTGATCCGCTCTACTGTCCATGCTGACCAAGTTGGCATTCTGGGCCAGTCTCATTTGCCTGGATTTGGGCCCTATCCTTCTTAGACATTCCTATCCATATATCTGTGCATTTGTCTTTTAAATGTTAAAATTGTGCCCACTTTGACAGCTCGCTCCAGACCCAGACCACCCTCAGAGTGAAACGGTTACCTCTTAGGTTCCTCTTAAATTTCTCCCCATTGCCGCTGGTTCTAAAATCCTGAAGGAGTTATAAACATTCACTTCATCCACGTCCTTCATGATCATATAAATCTCTAAGATCACTCCTCAGCTTCTTACACTCTAAGAAATAAAGATGCAGTCGATCTATAGTTCAAGCCCTCCAGATGCAGCAACATCCTGGTGGAAGTACTGGTTGATACCACCGAACCAATACATAAATCCATGGTAAAAGCTGAGAAGCCCCTACAAATCACAAAAGCGTTGTGTACTTGTGATGTAAAGTGTGGGATTGGGAAGGGCACAGGGAACAGCAATGGCAGTTGCAGTACATGGTTAGGCCACGAGATCCAGTGAGTAATACTTGGTGAGTGAAGCAAGGAAATTTCCATTGAGGTGCAGGGGTGGCACTGTTAGTGCGGTAGTTAGTGCAATGCTGATACAGCGCCAGCGATCGGGACCAGGGGGTTCGAATCCTGCGCTGTCTGTAAGGAGTTTGTACGTTCTCCCTGTGACTGCATGGGTTTTCCCTGGAGCCTTCGGTTTCCTCCTACTGTTCAAAAATTACAGGGGTTGGAGGTCAATTGGGTGTATCTGGGCGGAACCTAATTTAAAAAGAAACATCAGTTACTCTGGATGATGTCAGATTTTCCCATTGTTTTTCTGCACATTTAGGGGAGGTTCCTTCATTGTGAAAGTCATACCTAATCAATCTTGCCTGATTGTTCAGTCACCTTTCATTATGAATAAATCAAATTAGACGTACAACACGGTTACAGGCCTTTCCAGCCCACGACTCCAGGCCTCCCAAACTCCCCAATCAACCTACAATCCCTGTACGTCTTTGGAATGTAGGAGGAAACTGGAGCACCCGGAGGAAACTCACGCAGGCCCGGGGGAACATACAAACTCCCTTCAGACAGTGGTGGATTCTAACCCAGATCGCTGGCGCAGTAACAGCATTGTGCTAACCTGTATGTTGACAAATTCAGGTGCAGAACTAATTGCAAGGCTCAGTGTGGTTTCTTTTAACATACTCTTGGGATGTGGACCTTATTGGCAAGATTGCTCTTTGTTGCCCAGCCCTACCTAATCTGAATTTATTACCACTTTTTCTTATTTACTACAACAAAGGAGGCTGTTCAGCCCACTGTGTCCATGCTAACTCTCAGCAGAACAATTCCTTTGTCTCATCTGTTTTATTCTTGCTTCTTTGTCTCCCTCGTTGACTTGCTTTTGATTCTTTTGCCACTCACCTGCACTAAAAAGTAACTTCCGCCATTTCACCACCTGGAAAAACTGTGAGATGCGGGGGGACGTAGGATCAACCAGTGGGGGTACATAGGAGCACCCAGTGGAAACCCTACAGGGTCAGAGGGAGAACATGCAAGTTCCAGACAGATTGCACCTGATTGAACCCAGGTCACCAGAATTGGACTCTTCCAAAGGACAGATTCGAGTTTGAGTTCCCTACGTTGGATTGGGAATGGAGTCACATGTCAGCCAAAATAGGTAAGCAAGGGATGTTTCTATCCTTCAAAAGGTTAGGAGGAACTGATAAGTTAACACATAATTGCAGATATATTTACCAATACCTGCTCTATTTCTAGATGTTTTAAAGAATTCCAACTTTTAAACTGGTGTGGTGGGATTTGAACATGAGTCAATAATACGGGAGTAGCAATCTTGCTCTTAACGTCACCGTTTCCTAGGAGTTTATTGTTGACCTCAAGAAGGGGTAGCTGAGGGACCAGGCATCTGTCCACATCGATGAGACGGAAATGGGGAATGGTCAGAACATTCCAAGTTCCAACGAGTCTATGCATCAGAAGACCACTCCGAGAGTCAGCACCTCAAAAGGCAATGGTGAAAAAGGCACACCTGGACTTCAACTTTCTGAAGAGTCGGAGGAGATTTAGCATGACCTTGAACACTCTTTTAGATGTCTACAGGTGCACAGACTGATTGCATCACAACAGGGTTTGGTCATTCAAGTGCCCAGGATTGCAGAAGTTAGCAAACATCACCAGGTCCATCACAGGCTCCAACCCCCCCCCCCTCCCCCACATCCATTGAAGACATCCGTGTGACACACTGCCTCAAGAAGCCAGCCAACATTATGAAGGACCCCAACCACCCTGATCACAATCTCTTTTCACTGCTACCTTTAGGCAGAAGGTACAGAGGCCTGAAGACCAAGACCTCTGGGTTCAAGAACAATTTCTCTCCAACACCTATCCGGTTCAGGAAACTCCCCATACTGATCATGAACTACTCCGACACCACAAAAACACTCTCCGCATCATCGTAACCATTTTGTTCTTGCCCTATGAAAACGAAATGTTTATTATCTATCAAATCTTTTGTATTTATCATCCCTTCCTAATTTGTTCTTTTTACAAAGTACCTGCAAGTAAGAATTTTGGCGCACGTGTACGTTAAACAATGTGTATGACAATAAACGAGTCATTATCAATCCTCTGGACTGTCAGCCCAGCGGAGAGGGTCACTTGGGGTGGACATGCCTCAGTTGGGTTCCCCTGTCCCTGATCCACCTCTAGAAACTCAAGCACAACAAGTGAGGCTCTGAGGAGACGCGGAGGGCCGGCATCTTCAAACCCAAACCAAAGCTCATTGAGGTGAACACAAAATAGGAGTCTATTTTAAAATGGGACAATGGAGTCTGATGCACAGACCAATTTTTATCCATCAAGTGGCACTAGGTGCTCTGCAACACACTGATGTTTGTAGAATCTTGCTTCCATAAATGAACTGTTGTTCCTATGTTACAAGAGACCACCCTTCAGTGACCACCCTTCTTAACTGTAAAGAGATGTGGAGGGTGAGAAAGAATCACTCAGTTTTCTTCCTCAGTAAAGCAAATGCAACCTGATCCTTAACTTTTTGTAATTTTTTTTAAAATTGGGACTGAGGACTAATTTATTCTCGCTGGAGGCATTTACTTTCAGCTTGTAACAGGTTGAATCAGCACTGATATTCATTTTCGAAATGTTTCTGAATTTTTGGCCAGCGAGAGAGTAAAATATTACCTTCAGCCTGTAGGCCTCCCCCCCACCCTTTTGTTTGGGTGCCTGCCTGCATTTTACTCTGGCTTGAGGAAGGGCTCAAGCCCAAAATGTTGGTTGTATAAAGCACACTGTCTGACCTGCTGAGTTTCTCCAGCATTGTGCTTTAATTGAGCCAGGAAGATTAGCATTTGCAAGCACAAGAGGCAAAAGTAGGAGAACAGTCATCAAAACGACAGTGTGACAGACACAGTCACCCACTGCAGTCATTAAAGTAAAAACACCATGATTCAGACACTCAGCAGGTCAAACAGTCTACTGACCATTCCCCATTTCCGTCTCATCGACGCGGACAGATGCCTGGTCCCTCGGCTACCCCTTCTTGAGGGAAAGAGACAGAACTGACGTTTCGGGCTTGAGTCCTTCATCAAGGGATGAGTAAAATGTTGGCAGGCACCCGAACAAAATGATGAAGGGGAGAGGAGCAGGGTCCCAAGAGCAGGAGGTAATAGTTGGATAGGGAGGGAGAGCATACAGGAAACAGGTCAGTTCTCATTGAAGGTACCCTGTGCTCTTAAACTACTCCAGGACCACCTGCATTGGGAGCCTTCATGTCTCCTTGTGCATTTAATTCACACCACGGTGGTTTATCTCGCGTCTCTGGGGGTCTTACAGGACCGCAAACGCCTCTCGTTTCGGGGAAAGCAGAATCACCTCTCAGCCCCTTGGTTTGGAGGAAACGGCCCCCCTTCTGCACCCCCCATCCTGGATGGAGAAGGGCAGTCGCGCACCTCTAGTCTTGGCGGAGGGGTGAAGCCGGTGGGTGGAACAGGGGCTTTGCTTGCAGGGGCAGGGGCCCCATTCCTCGCACCACCAGCTGCTCTGGTTTGGGTCTCCGGCCGCCCTTATTTGAAAGCTGACCCCTTTCCCAGACCCTCTCAACCCCCCCCCCCCGACAGGTGGAGAATCGTTCGCAGTGGGAGCCGCGCTGGCTGGAAGCACCGAGGGGGGATGGCCAGCCCTCTCCAGCGTCCCGTCTGACCGCTTCTCACCCGTCCACGTCCCAACCAAGCGACTGGACGGCAGTATGAGTTCTGCGGACGCTCTCCCCCCGTCCCCTTTGCAACCGGCTCAGCCCAGGAACACGGCGCTGGTGCAAAAGCAGACAACAGGATTTCCAAAAAGCTGCTGCAAACACATCCACAAACCGAACATCAAACGGGAGCAACATTCCAGTGATCAGATGCAAGACAAGTGGCTATTCGACACCCCCCTTTAAAGCAGTTTCTCCAACTCCGACCAGCATTTGGAGAGAAACGGCTGCTCGTTGAAAGATTGTGGGATTCAAGGGCCACGAGGGCTCCCCTATTGATCTCCTGGAAGGTCAACAGAGAGAGAAATGCTTCCTTAAATCTTCCACAAGGTCCACACACACACACACACACAAAGGTCCACCCAGCCCCTGGGTAAATGTCCCCCCCACACACACACAAAGGTCCACCCAGCCCCTGGATAAATGTTCCCCCCCCCCCCCCCCCACACACACACACACACACACACACACACACACACACACACACACACACGGTCCACCCAGCCCCTGGGTAAATGTTCCCCCCCCCCCCCCACACACACACACACACACACACACACACACACACACAAAGGTCCACCCAGCCCCTGGGTAAATGTTCCCCCCCCCCCCCCCCCCCACACACACACACACACACACACACACACGGTCCACCCAGCCCCTGGGTAAATGTTCCCCCCCCCCCCACACACACACACACACACACACACACACACACACACACAAAGGTCCACCCAGCCCCTGGGTAAATGTTCCCCCCCCCCCCCACACACACACACACACACACACACACACACACACACACACATCCACCCAGCCCCTGGGTAAATGTCCCGTCCCCCCCCCCACACACACACAAAGGTCCACCCAGCCCCTTGTTCATCCAGGAAGATGCGAACAGAAACTGGATGAAAACCACACCAAATTAAATAAAGCTGCTGACAACCTACTGTACTGGTTTTCGGGATGCGCTCCACCAATTTGTCCATCAGTCGTGATTTGCAGGTGAAACCCGATGCCCACATTGCAATAAAGCCTCCTCACTCTCTTGATTCCCGTGAAATAGTCCCTGTCCCAGCCGAGGTCCAATTTCCTTCCAGAGATCGGAAACAAGGATCTGGAGAAGAGAGTCTCCCATCTCCCTTCCAAGCTCCCTCTCGCTTTCATTGCTATTGAAGCTGGACAGGCTACCCCAGTTAAAAGGCCAAGGAGAACAACTGGCCAGGTCCAGTAGAGAGGTGGCTGGTGGAACATTCTAATCAACTTAAAGCGACACGTGGGCAAGGAATTGATGGACTAAAAATAACTGAGCTTCTAGATTTTCAGTCCAATGTCTGTAAGGGCTCTCTTTATTTTTGGAACCTGCACTGCTGACTCAACACAAAATCCAAAGATAATATTCACTAAAACACCTTTAACACAATCATTTTGGGGGGGGGGGGAGCAGAAACCTGGGGACCAATAGGTTTCCCTTTTAATCCACCCTGTGAGCTCATGGCGGACCCTTTTGATGTGCTGAGCCCTGAGATTAATTTTTTTTAAAAATACAATGGAAATTTGCGGAGAGTGCAGGGTTGGTTAATTTGACATCTATTTATTTTAGAGAGATGAGATGGAGACGCACAATGCAGGCAATCTCCTCATGTTACTGTACTGGACCAGCCCCTTACTGCAGTAACGTGCATTTAATGGCAACAGAGCTATTTATAAATCTCGACATTTTCTCTCAGCGGTTTTTTGTTTGCAGATTCTGGGAGTCTTGCAGTCTTTCATTGTGTGTAAAGATGTCAAACACAAACCCCGAAAGGAACTGTGTGTTCTTAAACCTCCCCTTGGAACACTAATCACAAATACTCTGACCACACAAAAGGACCGCCTGCATTAGTGCAAGTCATTTCATTTTGGACTCCCATTATTGTAAATATTTATTGCACTGGACAATGAGGATTTTGCTTCCTGGACACTTTTTTTAGATTTTGGCCTGCTGATCATGAAAATCGCCTCAAAAATTTCCTATCACATACCAGTTTTTAGATATAGCCTATTTTTGTGATTTCCTGTCATACTTTAAGTCAAAGCATATAAAAGCAGGAAGTGCAGCATGTCATTAAAAATTCATTCGGACTTGGACGTCTTCCCTGCTGACTTTGGTGCAGTCAGTGACGAACGGGGTGAAAGGGTTTTTTAAAAAAAAAACTGGACATTAAAACTGTGAAAAAGCTGTATCAGGGCAACTGGAATCCATCAATGCCGGCCGACTATTGTTGGACACTGACACGTGAGGCATCAGATGCTGAGTACAAATGAAAATCAGCGGCAAAACATTTTTAGGCCAGTTGAACTAACGCAGTGTGTCAGCGTCATTATGCAATTCAACATGCTAAAAGTTTATTTTCCTGTTTCTCCAACTTCCTATGTGATACAGCAAATCTGAACTGATCTCTGTGTCCATCTTGAAGTCGTCCATCATAATCCCCAATTTTATTTCAGGAAACAAACCTTTTGAAAAAAATTGCTATCCAGTTTTATCTTCTTATCTTTTCTTTTCTTTTTCTTTTCTTTGGCTTGGCTTCGCGGACGAAGATTTATGGAGGGGTAAATGTCCACGTCAGCTGCAGGCTCGTTTGTGGCTGACAAGTCCGATGCAGGACAGGCAGACGCGGTTGCAGCGGTTGCAAGGGAAAATTGGTGGGTTGGGGTTGGGTGTTTCCTCCTTTGTCTTTTGTCAGTGAGGTGGGCTCTGCGGTCTTCTTCAAAGGAGGTTGCTGCCCGCCGAACTGTGAGGCGTCAAGATGCACGGTTTGAGGCGAGATCAGCCCACTGGCGGTGGTCAATGTGGCAGGCACCAAGAGATTTCTTTCTTATCTACCTTATGAATTTATTGTCTCTTTTCATTTAATTCAATTATTTAACATGAGCTTTTCCCTACAAGTACCTGTTTGTCTGTAGCAAGTAGAAATTTCAGTGCATATGTATATTGTCATAATGAAGTAACCCTTCCTTCCACAATTGACACACACTTTCTCCCATCCCATCCCAATTCTGTAAAAAAAAACATCCAGTTTGCCGCCAATCCCAGATTTTACAAAGGCTTCTCTCTCAATCCAGGGAGTGATGTCCTGCTGCAGCAGGTGCTAAATCCACTCAGCACATTCCACGCTTTGCAGCTAATAAACAAGATGACCTGCTGGTGCCACAGTTCAGGAAATGTTACACAGCGGTATTTGAACAGAGAGGGCTGGAAGTCGACAGCAATGCCTGACAGGTGTTTGCAAGGATGCTGCTCTTCTCAGACGATTCTGTCTCAGAATTCACAGAACATTTCTCAGCCTTCACAAGTGATGATTCAGAAGGATGTTACCGGGAATGGCAAGTTTGGATTATAAGGAGAGGCTGTAATGGCTGGAAATGTTCTCCCTGCAGGAAAGGAGGCTCAGAGAGGTCTTTATTGAGTACTCAACCTTTTTCTTTCTGCTCACATCCCTCGGCCATCGGTGCACTGTGATGAGTAAGGGATGGCTTAAGGTTGGATGTGAGTGGGAAGGGAAGGTTGAGACCCAATTGTTACTGAAAGATTTTGCTTGAGAAAAATTGTCATTGGCCCATTTCCTCTGGAGTTCTGAAACCGTGCACATAACGAGTCAATGAGGGACAATTAGGAACGATTAAAACTTTTTCTATAGAGTAATGAAGGTTTTTGATAAGTTAAACAGTCATAATCCCTTTTCCCGAGGTAGGAAAATCTAAAACTAGAAGACATAGATTTAACCCTTTAAATTTTAAACTTAGACATGCAGCCCAGTTTTCAGGAATTACCAAAAAGTACATTTAGTTTTTGTCCAGGTTTTCCAGGACTGGTTTTATACCCAACCACCAACTGGCTTGTCATGGTGTTCATACTGTAAAGATGGACCCAGTTCAGAGTATATATGAAAGGTTAAAAATGGCGGGAGTCCAAAAGGTTATGATGAGAGGAGAAAGATTTAAAAGGGATCTGAGGGGCATACTTTTCACACAGAGGGTGGTGATTATATGGAATGAGCTGTCAGAGATGGTGATAGAGGTGGATACAGTTTCAAAAACACATTTTAACATGGTTTGGAAAGGGTTAAATGCTCATGGACCCAACTCAAGCAGATGGAAGAAGCTGGGTAGACAATTTGGGCAGCATGGGAAAGTTGGGCTGAAGGGCCTGTTTCCATGCTATGTCCCTATTTCCCATTGCATTTTCTTCTTGCAGACTCGTACATTGCACAGAAGGTGGATTGATCAGGGCATGGATCACTAGAGACCACCCTCATCTCCAAGTCATCCAGCTGCTGATTCAGCTCCAGGAATAAAAACATAAATCAAGGAAGGAACTATGGTCACGTACCTCAGGTTAGCAGAGCGGAGTGCGAGATGTATGGCAAAGTGCTTGAAAGTTCCTCTCTCATCCTGCCCAAAATTCATCCCTCAGCCACAATCATTAAAAGGTGTTGGCTCTCACAGAGGGAATAGAGTATCCTTAGCCCCTTTTACACAGAGCTTGAAAGCTGTGTTTTATCCACCTTTTGAGTGCTGTGTGAAAGAATCTCAAGATGGTTGGGGGGGTGGGGGGGGAGACCACACTTACCCATCTTCAATCCACCTAGGTAGGTAGTCTCAGCAGTGGAGCATATTTGACTCACGGAGCTGGCTTTTTTCGGTTCTGTGTGAACAAGCAAATGGTTTCCAGAGACGGGTCATGTATACGGCAGTGACATGGTTTTTCCACTGTAAAAAGGGCTCTTGAGAACTTGAATAACCTGAAAACATGCACCTCCGGATTCAAGTCAAGTGAAGTTTATTATCATCTGACTGTACAACCTGACAAAACATGTATCAATCCTCGATACAAAACATGCAGACACACAACCAGACATAACACACATGCAGACAAATAATATAGGTAGGACATGTATTTTATCCATAAAAATAAATAAGTAAATATTGTTTTGTAAATATAAAAGTCTTGGATAGTTAGTGTGAGCAGTTCCTTTGGTCGTTCAGCATTCTCACTGCCCATGGGAAGAAGCTGCTCCTCAGCCTGGTGGTGCTGGCTCTGATCCTCCTGGATCTCTTCCCCGACGGGAGCAGCTGAAAGATGTTGGGTGTGGGGTGGAACAGGTCCTCAATGATTGTGCACTCCCTCTTCAGTTAACAATCCCAGTAGATCATGTCAATAGAAGTAGGGGGGGTGGGTAAGGGAGACTCCAGTGATCCTCTCTGCCACTCTTATGGTCCTGTGGATTGAACTCCAATCCATTTCTCTGCAGCAACCGTAACCACACTGTGATGCAGTCACCACGATGCTTTTGATAGAGCTCCTGTAGAAGGTTAACATAATGGTGGCCAGTAACCTTGCCCACTTCAGTCTTCTCAGGAAGTGCACTTGCTGTTGCACCTTCCTTACAAGTGAGGAGATGTTTCTTTCCTGCTGTTATCAGTCTCTAGAATGGGCCTCTCATTGGTAAAAGATGATGCCCCTGCATTGTATAACCTCCCATTATATCTGCAAAACTTGTATCCTCTATTTTGTTTTATTCTTGCACTACCACCTCAATGCATGTGCAGGTTGACTTCCCTGGATACCACAAAAACAGAGCTTTTCACTGTCACTTGGCACCCATGATAATCCGATACACGATTCTTGTAAGTTAATGTGTAGACAGAGCAGTCATTAGTTAAGCCAATAAGGTATTAGACTTTATGGCAAAAAGGCTTGAATACAAAAATTGTCTAACTGAAATTATGTGGAGCCCAGATCAGACTGAAGATAAAAATATTGCCACCTGACTTGAGGAAGGATATAGTTTTAATGAAATTCCAGGATTAGGGTTATGTCCTGTGATGATGGATGAAACAGTCTGGGACAGTGTCCTTTGGCGTTTAGAGGAGTGATAGGTGATCTCATTAAAACATACAACATTCTTACTGTGCTTGACAGGGTAGGTGCAGACCGTATTCTAAATTTAAATGTAAAATGTTTAAGTTTTAAATTTAGACATACAGCACAGTAACAGGCCCTTTCAGTCCATGAGCCTGTGCCACCCAATTGGCCTACAACCCCCAGTATGCCTGATGTTTCCCCTAGCTGGTGGATCTAGATCCAGGAGTCACAGTATTAAAGTCAGGATGAAAATAAATCTTATTTTTTAAATATTTTATTTACACCATGGTAGAAGCCAATTCCGACCATTTACCCATGTCACCCAATTATACCCAAATTAGCCTACAATTAGAGGAAACCAGAGTACCCATGGAAAACCCATACAGGTCACAGGGAGAATGTATAAACTCCTTACCGGCTGAGCCAGATTTGAATCCCGGTTGCTGGTGCAGGGTAGTAAATTTAAGACGGAGATGAGGAGGAATTGCTTTTCCCCAGAGGCTGATGAATCTGTGGACTTCGCTGCCCATTGAAGTAGTGGTGTTGACCTTAGTAAATATATTTACGACAAGGTTGGATAGATTTTTACATCATAGGGGAATTAAGGGATATGGGGAAAAGGCAGGTCGATGGAGATGAGCCCATCATCAGATCAGCCTTGATCTCATTGAATGGTGGAGCCAGCTTAATGGGCCTGCTCCTATTTTATACGTTTTCTGCAACCGTTACACCAACTGTTGCCCAAAGGGTGGCCTCACCCACAGTGTGGTGAATCTTTGAGCTGTGAAAGCACAGGTCATCGTTTAATCTTGGTGTGTACCTGTACTAAGCAAATCGAGGGAGTGAAGTTAGTGCCCACCGTTGGCACTGAGGTCAAAGGTTAGCCGCGATCTTACTGAACAGTGAAGCAGGAACGACGGGCCATGATCACTTCTCCTGCCTCCGTGATCTTTGGTAATTGTTTTGTTGCCATTGAGAGAGCTCGCCAAGCGCACAGCAACAGTTTTACCCCCGATTACAACAGCGATATGTTATCGAAGAGAAATCATTGATTGTAAGACAGGTAATGTTTGCCTACCAGGCCTAAACTGCTGGTTATTTCCTACACCTCTACATCACTTTGGTGTTTTCTGTTTAATTGTCCTCTTCAACTAGAGGCCTTCGTTGACCATTTGTCACCACCACAAACCTATCTATCCTCTTCCTATTGGAGATGTTCATCTTGCTTATCACTCCTCCATCCTCACTGCAATTAAAATAACTTGATTTATTTCTTGTTCACATTCAGACTAAAGCTTTTTAACCAGAAACATTGTTATATAGTGAGGATAATGTGAACTATTTTGCAACCACTTAAGAATCCACTGTAGTAACTGTAGTGCACCACTGAGGGGCATATATATATATGTGTGAACAGTTTCCTGAGATGGTGGAAGACATCAGTAAGTAAAGTCTCTTTTGTTATTTGAATCTTGCATCTGTTATTTAAGAAGCCTCCAAATTAATACAGAGACATAACATGGTGGCAGCAGTGGGATAGCAAGAATAAAGCCTTACAATTGATGGTAAGTCACTGAAATAACAAAAGAGACTTTACTTACTGATGTCTTCCACCATCTCAGGAATCTGTTCACACACTCATATACATGCACCCTACATTAGTGCACTATAGTTACAACAGTGAGAAAGATGTATTCTGACGTGGTTACAAAATAGTTCACATTATCCTGACTATGTAACAAACATTAACTCTTTTCTTTTTCCACAGACACCACCCAACCTGCTGAACCTTTGAATTCTCCACTTTATAAAACACACCTGTGTTTTGTCGCTGGCCAGAGGTGACTGTATGTGGAAGTGATATGGAAAGGCTCTCCGTGAGACTCGTCTGCTACAGTAACTAATAGGTGCAAAATAGAACATAATTGCCCAACAGGTTGAACTGTTGCACTCTTACTGAAAGGGTGGTACAGTTAGGGGAGTTCAACGCGATTCCAGCATCAGCGATCAGGACCAAAGTTTGGATCCCACGTTGTCTGTAAGGAGCTTTTACATTCTTCTCATGTCTGCATGGGTTTCCTCCCACCCTTCAAAATGTACAGGGAATTGTAAGTCAGATGGGCAGCACGGACCCTTGGGCCGAAAAGAGTCTGTCACCGTAAATTTTAAAATATCCCATGACAATCCCAAATGCTCTGTGAGAATAACAGGAGGCCGTAAAGTCCTTGAATCCCTCCTGCATCTTTTTGCTTCATTCGTGGGGCCTGAGTATTGCTGGCAATGCCAGCATTCATTACCTCCCCATGGTCTATCCACCGTTGCCCCTTAACCAACAGGCAGTTGAGAGTCAAGCGCATTGTTGAGTGCGGAACCACACGTCAGCCACACCGGACAAGGATGGCAGCCCTCCTTCCCTGCGGGACTTTAGTGAACCAGATAGGGCTTTGCAGCAATCGGAAGTGTCATGGGTCTCGTCACTAATATTAGCTCCAATCCAATAGGTGGCCTTCTCTACATCGGAGAGACTGGGAGATCACTTTGCTGAGCACCTTCGCTCTGTCCACATCAGTGACAGGGATCTTCTAATGGCCAACCATTTCAATTCTGTGCTCCATTCCCATGCTTACATGTCTGTACATGGCCTCATACTATCCCACCAAGACCACATGTAAATTGGAAGAAAAACACTTGATTTTCTGGATGAGCACTCACCATCCGGATGGCATTAATGTCAACTTCTCTGGTTTCTGCTGTCTCAGTTCTCCCTCCCTTCCCTCCCCTTTGTCTTCTTTCATCCTCCTCCTTCCCTCTCTATTCCCAGAGCCATCCTCCTCCCCCCTGTTTCCAGGTGTGCCCTCCCTCCCTCATCCAATTATCACCTCCTGCCTGTGGGATCGTGCTCCTCTTCCCATTCCCCCACCATTTTGTTCAGACACCTGTCGACATTTTTCCATCCCTTGATGAAGGGTTCAAGCCCAAACGTTGGTGAACTATCTTTATCTTTGACCTGCTGAGCTACCCCAGCATCATGTTCTTACTCCACATTGAGTTACTCCTGTTTCAAACTTCTTTCTGAAATAACTCTGGTTTCTGGTTCAGCAAACGTTCCTCAACTCTATTACACACAGTTTGGCAAGAGAGCGTTTCATATATAGAACTTGGACCCCTTGGGGTCTGGAGCAGCTCGTCCTGTGGTAGTACTTCCTTAAGCATGAAAGGGACATAGGAGCAGGGCCTTTCAGCTCTTTGAACCTGCTCAGAAGCTTAGTCCAATCATGGCCCAAATACGACGCGTCTCCCCTCATCTCAAACCCCATTTGCTTCTAGAAATGTATTAAAGTCCTTAAATAGATTCAGGGATTTGGCCTCTTCATCCCACTGCAGTAGAGAATTACAATTAAAAAAATAATTTACAGCATCGTAGAAGCCAATTCTGGCCAATTGGGCCTGTGCCACCCATCTACACCCAAATTAACCTACATCGTGGAGGGCGGGAGGAAACCCCCGCAGGTCACAGGGAGAACATGCAAACCCCTTACAGACAGTGGCAGAGTTGAACCCGGGTCGCCACCCTCGTTCACCTTCCTTTGAATGATAAAGTTTCTTCTCACCAGTTGACCCGTTCCCAGGGACTCTAAGCACTGACTTTGAAATACTTCCTGGAATTGCTCCATTCATGTTCTTTGAAGGGAGATTGGACCAACGCTAGCATCCAACCTGATGCAATTACAGTAATTATATTTTCCAATTTCCATCTGACATTTCACCCTTTATAAACATTCTAAATTGGGATCCTTATAATGATATTCAATCTTAATCAAATCCTGCTTCTGCATTCAATGAACCAATTAAATACTGGTTAAATTGACTAAAGTAGATTTAGCATTTGCTCACATAAAGAAGTACCGAGTTTTGCAGGTTTGCTTTGTTTCTGAACCATGACCATACAGTCGCTAGTAATCAACAGACTTATTTAGTTAGCTTGAGAATGAATAGATTTAACCAGGGACAGCCAACTTCCATTTCCCCTCCTCGCCATTTAAAGGATGGTTGTTGACTTGTCCTTGGGACAAAATTACTGTCTATTCACTCCTGGGATATGAAGCAGAACGACAGGCCACATTCTCCTTTTTGCTCCACTCTGATCCTTTATTCCCGTTCCTTTCTCCTTCACCGATATTGGCTTCCGCTGAAAACAGTCAGTGATCTCATGCAATTTAATAACTGGCTTTGTAATGCGAGATGGGGTCGTAAAAGTAGTGAGAGGTTTCTGTGTTTTATTTCATTTATTTAGGGCCTATCTGGAGTTAAAATTGAAATGGATTAAGTTTCAGAATGACCTCATCGTGGCTCTTGCACTCTTAACTGCGATTCTCTCTGTCACCCAGTACTCGACTTGTTGTACCTAACTATGGATTGACTTATCTGGATAGCATGCAATGCAGCCCTTTTTACACGGTCTCTCAGTGCATGTGGCAGTGAGAAAATGAATTCAAATTTAACTTGAACGTTGGGGACAGATGGGGTGCTGGAGAAAGTCGGGTACATTGTCATAAGACGTTAGCTGGGAAGAGTGCAAAGAAGAAAATTTAACGCTGGCCGGGACAAGTCCACCTGAGCCTGATCCCATCACATGGCTGAGGCAAAATGTGCCCTCAGCATTCACAGGGTTCAACTCTGAGCCACGTGTTCAATTATAAACAACCAGCCACAGTGAGCACAAGCTCTCCAGACAACATGTAAGTGTTTTCTCATTATAACCATTCCTATTATTTGGGCTCTGATCAGAAATGACACGTAAAAGGTGTTAAAGTGACACTCCCTTCCCCCCTTCACTATGAAACTGCTACTGGGAAATCTTCCCTGTAGCACCACCCTGATGTTCAAGATGTCTTTGGCTGGGCAGATGTGTGTGGGCTCACCCTCTTGTCCAGTCCAGCAATGTTGGTTTTCAGATGGTCTGCCACAAGAAGGCAACCAACATTATAAAGGACACCCCATCCCCCTGGTCACACCCTCTTCTTGCTCTTTTCGGTCAGAGGGTACAGAAGCCTGAAGACCAGTACCTCTAGATTCAAGGACAATTTCTTTCCAAATGCTGTCAGGATCTTGAACCTCCCCTTGTTACGGCAGTCAAGGACTGCTCCGTCACAAAAAAAATGTGGCTTTGCCCAAGATGGTTGCTTTTCTTTGTGAGGCTAGGGCCATCAGTTTGTGCAGAACACAATCCTTCAGGGTTTCTGGGCTCCTTCCACAGTATCCATCCAATCTTGTATCAGGAACGCACCTGGATACATCAAGACATAGTGAAAGTAGTTGAGGATCCAGCAACCATCCTGTAGCACGTGATTACTAATAGCTTACTAACTTGTAAAAGACTCCTTGAACCAAACCTCTGTTTGGGCTGATATCCATAATAAATTCGGATTTGATTTGATTCTGTTTGACAGTGCAATAAGTCACCCAGCAGCTGATGAGACAAATGGGTTTCGGGTAAAAGCCCTTCATTGAGGGATCGGGATGCCAGGAACAATGGACATCAATAACTTAAATGCAGTTGCCTTTGTTCAACACATTGCATTTGGCTCATTTTCCATTCCAGTCCAGCTAAGATACAAATTTCATTCGGGTAGAAGTTGATCAGAATGATCATTTTGCTTTTAGCTGCAAGTTGCAGTGGCCATATCTTGTAGCACCAGGTGCGTGGAATTTATTTTTGAGTCAAATGAACTTTTTATCTTATTAGGATGAGTATAAACAGACCGCTTACTGAGAGCCCATCTCACTTGCAAAGGCTACCGCCGTCCTAAAAATAAGAACGTTTCTTGGCCCTTTAACTTTGAATGATTTTCCTTGGATTCCTGGTGCTTGGATACAGTGGTGGCCACTTTAATTATTGCAATGCTGAATGACTAATCATGGCCCTTAAATACACCTTGTCTATTCCTGAAAATCACTCTGTCAAACATTCCATCAAATTTACCTTCTATTTATTGAAGCTTGCAGCTAACAAATTCTTCCCAATGTCTTACCATTAGCTTTGCTCCTTATGGATCACTAATCCAGCTTATATTTCAATATATAAAGGTCCCTTTACACGGCGTAGGATTACACTGGACATCCGAACAATGACAGCCCGAGAATTCAGCCATCAGAAGTCTGTGCCAAATCCAAAGAACAAGAAATAGGAACATGACTTGGTCTTGTGGCCTCTCGTGCTTGCCCTGCAGTTAAATAAAATCATCCCCTTGATTCAATTTGCCAGCTAACCTCATCATTCCCCTTCTCCAAAGACTTCAACAGAGCAACTGGACATTCAATCTGATAGTTACCAGGGTTCTTCTAAAGCAAAATATAGATTTGTACGTCATTTATAAAATTTGAGTTTGATGAAGAAATGGCTTCAGCTGCCTCGTGTTGACAAGCGATTGCACACTAACAACAAGACCTGAATAACCCAATTCGCCCCTCTGAAGATTTTGTGTTCCATTCCCTCTAGGCTCTTTGGACCCAAGCATTACAGCTGAATTAAATCTGCATTAAAAATATATATAATTGGGCTTTGAGGTCTATTTAAAAACCAATACCGCTGCCAGATTAACTGAGGGCTCAGACATGGCATATTGCTGAGGTTATGATGCCCTATTGAATGAACAATTTGCTCTCACAGCTAATTCTTATGGAGTTCCCTCACTTACTGTATCTAGTATGCAGACAGTTGTAAAAGGAGAATTTAATTCACAGGGCTTAAGTGATGTCCTGATTGAATTCTTGGATGGCGTAAAGCAAACAGTCAGTTGGACTTTGCCACACCACCTATCCTTCATGGAAATGTTTTTCCAGAACACCTTTGACCTCAAGACCATCACGGAATGTCCTCCAGAAACTGAGAGATGAGGACTCGATGGATCCAGTGGGATGGCCTCCTGAGCAGACCGTCCAGGTCATCTGGAAGAATGCCTCATCGCCAAGCTAGACTTGGCCTGGCTGGCAGTGAGAGGAGCCCTCCTGGTCAGATCCCTCTTGTACAACTGGAGCATCACCTTCAATGCACGTTGTCCTTGACATGACTGCAGATGAGAGGAAACAGTTGCTCATCTCTTTGCTGAATGCAGATTCTCAAAGAGTGTATGGAGAAGGGGTCCCTGTCACGATTCATCCCCAGCAGCAGCGAAACAGATGATCCACGGGCTGTTCCCGGGTCACATCCAGAGTCCAACATCCAGAACTTCTTCAACCTGGTGAGAGATGCTCTTTGGCCATTCAACACAGTGAGAGGTCGGTCCGGATACGCTGCCGACTGGCGCATTCCAGGCTGCAGGAGTACCTGCTGAGGGGAAGCACTGAGGCTTGGTGCAGCCAACGCAAGGGTACTGTGGGGAAGGAGCACAGTCTAGAGGCCTCTCATCACTGCGCATTGAAGGGCTGAGTCCAAGGGAAAGCCCCTCAACCAACCCGGGGTGGGGGGGGGGGGGGAGCGACAAGGTGCCATAGGATTAGTAACAGTGTATAAGAGAACAATGCAACAATGTAAATTGAAGAGAATGAACTGATATGAGTGTAAAAAGTCAAATGATTTTCTTGATTGCAAATAATTTATTGTGAATAAAGTATACTTTTTGGTTTTAAAAAATCAAATGTTAATAAAAGCAACACAGAGACATCTGGTTAAATGCAAGCATCCAGAAATGATCCTTGGTTAATATTTCAGGATTGGGTGAAGCATGCAACAGCACGAATAGCTGCTGCCATAACACCCAGGGGAGTTTTGTTAAATGAAGCTATTCCGGTCTCCATAGAAATATACCAGAGGCAGTGGCTGCAGCTGACAGGAAGGTCGCTTCTTTCTGCAGCTTGCAGGCCGCACTTGCCGGCTGACAAGGAGCAGCCGTCCACTGCTGGAAATATCCAATTCCGTCTTTGTGACTGTCTGGAGCCGTGCAGTCAACTATGTGGCCAACCCGTCAACGATCAAGTAGACCCAAGGTGGTCAAGTTGGCGGCGGACGTCCGCTCGGATCGTTTGGGAGGAGTCGTTTTCCATGATGGAGTTTCCATGAAGTATTAATGTACTGCCACTGAGTCTGCACAGGGGTACCAGAACCCAGAGGGAACCATCAGTAATTCTGAGATATCAGACCCGGACCTCAGGTTTAGAATGACTATATCTGGAGGGCATGCAGCCAGGATAACTTACTAGTTTACAAACTACTTAAAGCACCGAGTTCCTTAAATCGTTTAGCAAAGGAAAAATTTGTAGGGTAATTGTGGGATCTAGGATCATATGGTCATTACCAATGGAGTAAAATAAGTTTAAAAAAAAATTAATTTAAATTTAGACATACACCATGGTAACAGGCCATTTCGGCCCAAGAGTCTGTGCCGCCCAATTTACATTCCATTAACCTACATTCCCTGTACGTTTCAAATGATGGGAGGAAACCCGAGCCCGCGGGGAAACCCATGCAGACACGGGGAGAACATACAAACTCCTTACAGACAGCGTGGGATTTGAACCCCAGGTCCGATCAGAAGTGTTTGAACTGCCTTGCCAACTGTGCTGCCCCAAGGTCATGAAATTGGGGCATTAAATATAGTCTGGATACAAGTACGCTCCATCTCCAATTACTCTACGCTGTAATTTCTATGAATTTCTGGTCCTGTTCATCAGCCGTTTCACTTTGAATGCACCAAGAGTGTCACAGAGCACATACAAGGAGTGCCACAGTGTTACAGAGTCCACACGCGAGAACCATTACAGCGTGACAAAGCACAGACGAGGAACACTACAGTGTGACAGAGCCACAGAACAAAAATCTAAAGTGACAGTCAATCACACTTATTCCCCCTGCATTCCCATCACCACTCCTCCCCCAGAGTTTACCACTCACCTGCCAACCGGTACATCTTTGAGGTGTGGGTAGAAATCCATGCAATCATAGGGAGCACACACAAACTCCACACAGAAAGCATGTTGGAAATGAGCAGTTTTGAAAATAGTTTTCCTCGGATGACATTGAAGGAAGTTTGATTCCAATGATGGGGATGAAAACCTGGAGGGAATGAGCTCTGGGAAAGAAGCGTGAATTTGGAGGCCAACTTCTTTCAGGATCTGAAAGGAAAGGGAGCAAGAGAATGGCAAACACAAAAGAGGAATGTTGAAAAATTTGAAAGGAAGGGATTTGGGAGAGGAAGTTGGCAGTCAGGAGGTCGTTGACCAGGAGCTGGGTCTAATGTACCTCATCAGCTTAGAAAATACTGGAGGGGAGATAGAGGAGAAACTTTGAGACACAGGAAAGAGATGCGAGTGCAGCAGTTGATCTAGGTGAAGCCATTAACATTTGCCTTGGTGATTACGATGATCAGTTTACTATCTTGTAAAATGTCCATAGGCACCAAGATTCTTACTTGTGCAGTCACAGAGGTATCTGTAATGGCCAAGTACACTAGTAAACACATTGACAGTAAAACCCCAGTTATCCAGAATTCAAGCAACCGGCAAAAAAAACTGCGGAAAATAAATAGGTTAAAAAAAAATTGAACTTTAAAATTGGCGAACCTTGCCATTAGTTTGCCAATCCACGCAACACACAATCTCAAACAACCTGAAAATTCATTTATCAATCCCCATCGATGCCTGGTACCAGGATTTTACTGTTCATGGAATAATAAATGTTCACAATAGTCCTCAGGCAATAAAGAGTTGCTTGCAATGGTGCAGTTAGTCCTTTTGCATTGTATGATCAGTGTATCAAGGGGTAGTTCAAGAGCCTGATAGCTGTGGGAAAGAAACTGTTCTTGAACCTCAAAATCTTGGTCTTCAGGCTTGTGTACCACTGTCTGCTTGCAGTGAGAAGAGGCAGTGACCAGGGTGATGGGGGGGGGGGGTCCCCTTTCCTCATGTTGTCTGTCTGGAGGCAGCACCTCACAGTTGTTTGTGAGGGATGGGCAGGTGGATTGTACAATCATGTGAAAGTTTGAGATTTAGGATGTGATGGGGTGAATGCTGCAGTGCACTCAAGAGGATGGGCAATTTTGGATCTAAACTGAGAAAGGCTTCCGTTGAGAAGCTGGAGATTTCCAGTAAAGGGCCCTGACCTGGACTGACCATTTATCTCCATGGATTCTGCCTGACTCTCAGAGTCCTCCTGCTCCTCTCTGTACAGTCCCCAGCCAGTTTAGAAAATACACCCCAATATGTAATGGTATAATATATCTACACACACATGTATATAAACACACACACAACTATATACACACATGTACAGAGTACATGTACAGTACACACAAATATACACACATTTTATATTATATACATACACTCGCACATATATCTACATCATTGCCTCTATTTCCTCAGGAAGTTTGCAGAGGTTCAGTACGACATCGGAAATGCTGGCAAATTTCTAGAGGTGTGGTGGAAAGTGCGCTGACCGGCTGCTCTTTGGCCATTCAACACAGTGAGAGGTCAGTCCGGGACTGGTATGTGGACACCGAAACCCCTGAGAGTAAACCCCTGCAAAAGGTCGTGGGCTCAGCCCAGGACATCAAAGGTAAAGCCCTCCCCACCATCAAGAACATCTACAGGGAACGCTGCTGTCAGAGATCATCAAGGATCCACACCACCCAGCACACACCCTGTTTTCACTACTGCCATTAGGAAAGAGGTACGGGTGCCTCAAAACTCGCACCACCAGGTTCAGGAAGAGCTGCTCCCCCTCTACCATCAGACTCCTCAACGACAAAGGACTCTCCCTTGTGCACTTTATTGATTTTTTTTTCTCTCTCTGCATTGCAGTTTTTTTTACATTTCTTTATTTGTTTACATGTAATGAGAAACATAGAAAACCTACAGCACAATACAGGCCCTTTGGCCAACAAAGTTGTGCTGAGCATGCCCCTAACCCAGAAATTACTAGGCTTACCCATAGCCTCCTATCTTTCCAGCCTCCATGTACAATACCTATCCAAAAGTCTCTCAACAGACCCTATCGTGTCCGCTTCCACCACCGTTGCCGGCAGCCCATTCCTCGCACCCACCACCCTCTGCATAAAAAGCACCCCTGACATCTCCTCCATACCTACTCCCCAGCACCTTAAACCTGTCCTCTTGTGATAGCCATATCAGCCCTGGGAAAGAGCCTTTGACTATCCACACGACCAACGCTTCTCATCATCTTATACACCTCTATCCAGCCACCTCTCATTCTCCATCACTCCAAGGAGAAAAGGCCAAGTTCACTCAACCTGTTCTCATAGGCCATCTCCCTAAACCAGGCAACGTCTCTGTAAATCTCCTCCGCACCCTTCCACATCCTTCCGGTAGTGAGGTGACCAGAACTGGGCATAGCGTCCAAGTGGGGTCTGACCAGGGGCCTTCAGAGCAGCAACATTATCTCTCGGCTCCTAAATTCAATTCTACAATTAATGAAGACCAACACACCATGTGCCTTCTTAACCACAGAATCAACCACAGCTGCTTTGAGTGTTCTATGGACACGGACCCCAAGATCCCTCTGACCCTCCACGCTGCCAAGAGTCTTTCCATTAATACTATATTCTGCCATCATATTTGACCAACCAAAATGAACGACTTCACACTTATCCGGGTTGAACTCCATCTGCCACTTCTCAGCCCAGTTTCGTATCCTATCACTGTCCTGCTGGAACCTCTGACAGCCCTTCGCACTATCCACAGCACCCCAACCTTTGTGTCATCAGTAAGCCTACTAACCCATCCCTCCACTACCTCATCCAGGTCATTTATAACCAAGTCCATTTTTTTTTGGGCTGTCAATTGGTAATTCTGCCTTGCCCACAGGAAAAAAAGAATCTCAGGATTATATATGATGTCATGTACTGTTTGTACTCCGATGATAAATCTGAAATATACACACATACCAAAATATACCATATATGCCAGTGTATAAGATGACTTGTGTATAAGATAATTCCCTGAATTTCCACTTAAAATATAGGTTTTGAGCTGTATAAGACTACCCCAAGTCTGGCAAGAGCCAATGGCAATCGGACTGGACAATTGGACCCTGCTGACTCTGGCCTAGGCCCTGGTCACCACACATCTGAGCTCCTGACGTCTCGATCATGGATTCTTGCTCCAGGTGCCTGTGCATCTGTGCTCCAGATTCCTCGAATGCGCACTCTCACCCAGACGCCGGGCAGCTGCCCGTCAGAGCTCCCTATGCCCTGGCCACCCTCCCATCAGAGCTTCTGACTCCTCAACCTAGGACCCAGCCTAGGTCCTAGCCGCCCACCCAACAGAGCACCCAATGCACCGACCTAGGTCCTGGCCATCTGCCCATCCGAGCTCCCGATGCCTCGACCATGGGCTTTTTCCTAGGCCAAGGCTGCCTACCCACCCGAGTTCCCAACGCCTCGACTGCAGACTTACCACCCGGTCCTGGCCACCGGCCTGCCAATCCGAGCTCCTGACGCATTAGCCACAGATGATCCCCTCGGCCTTACCCGCTCATTCGAGTTCCCAACACCCAGAACACGGAATCTCACCTTGGCCCCATCTGGCCAAAGGAGGTCCCGACAGCCCTACCGTGGACCTACAAGTCGCTTCTGGCCACCCACTCACCTGTGCTCCGAGCTCCTCGAACGACACAGATACTTATCTCAGTCAAAAGTAGTATGAGTGTATTAGTTAACCCCGTAAATTTAACAATAAAAAATGGTCTCAAAATCTCTACTTTTGCTCAAGTATCTACGGTACTTGACACGGGGGAGCCCTGAGACTTCGTTGATAAGGTTTGGATTTTATACTTGGTGGATAAAATAATCCCTGGTTTTGGGGTGTCGTTTATACATTGATGTATCTGGTATACACACATACAAATATATACACATGTAGTGACCCGTGGTGGACACAAGAAATGGCCGTCGAATGCGTCGACCAGCAAAGCATCATGCAGGCAGAAACGCCCGTTTCCATAGGCTGCTGGCAGAGCGGTGAAACGGGCCAATCGCTGCTGGTGGATCGCAGGGAGCCCAAACGGGGCCTGGGCATCTGAGGTAACCAATCGGCAGCTGGCCCGCTCAAGGTACACCCCTGTGTGATACGGCCGAGCTGACTATAAAAGGCAGGGCTGCCGCTGAATAAAACTCATTGTCAAATACACTCTACTGGTGTGTGTGTCTTTCTTTTCCTGCGGATTTGAGCTAGAGCCTTAGAGCTATAACTGAGAGCTATAATCAAGCTGTAGCCGTAGCGACCTCGCTACACATACACACACCCACACACACAGTGTACATAAGCATACAAATATATTCATAGACTCACACATGCACAAAAGTATACACACAGATGTATACACATATGTACCTACACACAGATATAAGGATGATAGATTAAAGCTTAAACAAATCCATTATTTGAGTTGTTTGGAGTTCTTGGTGAAACCAGAGGTCAGGATGTCAGGAAGCACTCACCTTGTCTTTCCCAGCCTGTAGGATAAACTGCTTTCATCACCATCGCCCATTATCCACACAGCAACACCTTCAGCCATCATTTATAAAGCTGGAAGGAGTCAGTGGGTCAAGCAGTGTCCATGGAGGGAGACAGAGAGTTGACATTTCGGGTCAAAACCCTGTTTCGGCATCTGCAGTCTGTGTGTCTAATAGTGCAAAAGTTTCAGTGTCACCTTTTACCAGTAACATCAGAACAGTTCAATACTCATAACATTACCTGGATAGACTTTCTTAGGAATTACATTGATTACAAACTTTTGATAAGTTCAACCTCAGTCGTGATACATTGAATGGACACTAGGGGGTGAACTTCTGCCAGATATCGGTTTAATTGCTTTTGTGCAGCTGGGAATATTTCAGCTTCGGAATTATTGTCAGGGTACATGCACGACATCACATACAACCCTGAGAGTCCATTTTCCTGTGGGGGTGGCAGAATTACCACTAATTGGTTATGCAAAAAAAAAACTGTACACAGCATAAGCATGTAAACAAATAAAAGAACTGTAAACAGATACGAATGTGAACAAACTGACTGTGCAATACAGGGAGAACAAAAGAAAATCAATACCTTGCCCAAGTCAGGTCAGAGTCCTTATGAGTCCCTGATTGAGTTTGTCGTTGAGGAGTCTGATGGTGGAGGGGGAGCAGCTGTTCCTGAACCTGGAGGTGTGAGTCTTGTGGCAATGATACCTCTTTCCTGACTGCAGCAGCGAGGACAGAGCATGTGCTGGGTGATGTGACCCTTAATGATTGCTACCGTCGTCCAACAGTAGTATTCCCTGTAGATGTACTCTATAGTGGGGAGGGCTTTGCCTGTGATGTCCTGGGCAGTGTCGACTACCTTTTGGAGGGCTTTAAGCTCAGGCGTATTGGTGTTCCTACACCAGACTGTGATGCAGCCAGCCAGCACATTTTCCACCGCACCTCTGTAGAAATTTGCCAGGGTTTCTGTGTCATACCAAACCTCCGCAAACTCTTGAGAAAATAGAGGTGCTGATGTGCTTTCTTAATGATGCCATTGGTGTGTTTGGTCCAGGAAAGATCATCCGAGATAGTAACTCCCAAGATAGTTCTCACCCTCTCCATCTCTGATCCCCCAATGATCACTGGATCGTACTCCTCTGGTTTTCCCTTCCTGAAGTTAACAATCAGCTCCTTAGTTTTGATGACATTGAGTGTGAGGTTGTTGTTGATGCCCCATTCAGCCAAGTTTTCAATCTCCATCCTGCAAGCTGACTCACCCCCTTCTTTTATACAACCCACTACTGTGATATCGTTGGGCAAATTTGTAGATGGTTTTATTGTCGTACTGAGCCAAACGGTCGTAGGTGTAAAGTGAGTAGAGAAGGGGGCTAAGAACACAGCCCAGTGGTGCTCCGGTACTGAAGGAGATTGTGGAGAAGTTCTTCCCAATCTTCTCTGATTGTGCTCTGGAGGGGAGGAAAACCATGATCCAATTACACAGTGGGAGTTTGCTGATCAGTTTTGAGGGGGATGATGGTGTTAAATGCCGAACTGTAGTCGATAAAGAGCATCTTTGTTGTCCAGGTGTTCAAGGGCTTTGTGTAGAGCCAGTGAGATGGCATCCGCTGTAGACCTGTAGGCGAACTGGAACGGATCCATGTCACCATTCAGACAGAAGCTGATAGGTTTCATCACTGTTTACATCAATACAAAATTAGCATTTTACACAGATATTTTACAATGTAGAAACAAGTTTTCTTTGCTATCCCCTTACTTTTAACTCACTTCTCCAGAGAAAGATTATTCAGAACAAGATATTATGATGTGCACATTCTATAAAGTAGAATTGTTTGGAATTTAGTTGTTTTTTGTCACATGAACCAAGGAACAATAAAATACTTTGTTTTGCACACTCTCCAGGCAAGTCAACTCGCACAGGTTAGTGCAAATAAACGACAGTAAAGTGTTACATTAACAGTGCAGGGAATAGAGAAATACAGTTAGAAACAAATCCAAAGCCATCATTTTTTGCAGTGAGAGATCCATTTAAGAGGTGATAAAGGGCCAGTAATCTACCTTCACAAATCTTCTGTACCTTGTTCTAACTTCAGTAAACTCAGATCCACATGTCCTCGCATTCAAACTTCCACATCGTCCTTCGAGAGGTAGTTTGACATCACCATTTGAATCCTCTCTGGACCAGCCATTCTCAATGGGGACCCTATGCCTCCCCCCTCACCCCCATTCCCAAGGGGCCACAGCACATTTAAGTAAAAACTTGGTTTTCTTTTCACCTTAAGTAACAAATTTTTAATTATTTTTTTGTGTAGATCAGTCATTTTCAACCTTTTTCTTTCCACTCACTTCCTATTTTAAGTAATCCCGATGCCATAGGTGCTCTGTGATTAGTAAGTGATTGCTTAAGGTGGGATATGAGTGGAAAGAAAAAGTTTTAAAAACCCCTGGTGTAGACAATAGGAGAGAAGAAACCAAAATTTGACTGCTTCGCAGTGAGGGGGGGGGGGGGGGGCCATAAACTTTGAGCCTAGTACTTGGTGGGGGAGGGGGGGTCAAAGCTGAAGGAAGATTGAGAATGGCTGATATATTTATTTCAAGACCTTGTACAGCTGCCCGAGTGAAGTTCATTCAGTGCTGAATGTGTCAAAGCGAGATGAATCCAAACAGGAATTTTCCTGAAAATTAGATGTCCATTGGTGGTCACCAATGGCAAAATAACTTTCATTCAAGCAGCAGTCAAGGTTTTCATAAAATATCTACAGTAGTTTCATTTCATGGTGATGGAACCTTGAACTACTTGTAAAAACAAATAACCAGCTCTGGATTAAACTGCACAATCATTTAAGTTTGGAAATTAAGATGTCTAATTAGCAAGTCCTATTGTAGATATACGTCCTGGATATGCATTGTTTGTATATGTGTTATGTCTGTATGTGTGCCTGCATGTTTTTGGACGAGGACCGGAGAACGCTGTTTCAATGGATTGGCTTTCTACAATTGGATGATGAACTTAATATAACCATTGTCGAGATGTCTCACCTGGTACTGATGATGGACCGTTGTTTGATAAACTGGGTGGCACAGTTAGCGAGGCGGTTAGCACACACCAGCAACCCGAGCTCAAATCCACCACTGCCTGCAAGGAGTATGTACGCTTTCATTGCGATTGAATGGGTTTCCTCCCACATTCCCGAGGTATGAGGTTAGTGGGTTCATTGGCCAAATGGGTGTAATTGGGTGACGTGCGCTCGTGCGAGCTGGCACCGTGCTCAACCGCTACAAACCTTTTAAAAGAAATAAAATCTTTATAGTTAATGCATGGCCAAGTGATTCCTAATGGCACCAGGGTTTGCAGTTGGAAACTTGGGTGGAGTGTTGAAGTTTGACATTTCTTGACTCTTTAAAAAAATGATGAACTCACTGCAAGTCTTTCCTTCCTATATAATGCTTTGCAAATTTATAATATTAGATTTCTTTGCATAATTGGCCAAAGTATCTTTTTGAAAGGGTTGGTGACTGAGATGCAAAAGAAGTTAATTTGAGCAAAGTACAAGAATGTTTATTTCATTGGGTAAATTATACAAGATGTAAAATGTCACCCTTATATATTAAACATCTTATTGAGATACAGAGATGAGCATCAAATTTGACACATGGTTTGCCTGCAGCTTTGTACCGTATAACATCACACAAAGGATTGTAAATAAAGGATCACATCCTGCCACACTTCCATCAATGACTCAGGATTTTGAAAATGAACACCAACGCAGAGCAGAGGGAAGTAGATTCAGCTCCTCACAGGAAGAGTGGAGGGTGGGCACGGAAGAGAGAAGTGAGTGGATCACACGGACAGAGAGAGATGGGGATGGGACAGAGATGGATAGGGAGACAAAGAGGAACAGGACCTCCAGTCTGAAATGTTTCTCTCCATAGGTGCTGCTCGACCAGCTGGCTGGTTGCAGCCTTTTCAGGTTTTATTCGTTTGCTGGCAGCTAGATTTCTTTCCCTACCCCCAGAGTGAGTTTGCTGTGGGCATCACCAACTCATTGGTTTCTGTCATCTACAAAAGCATCAGAGAAACCTTGAAATAAACACATCCAATTATTAGTTACATCATCCCCAAGGTTTCTAATTGTACCCAAGGCTTTTTGTCACCTGACATTCTCAGCAAATAATCAAAAATACTCAAATCTCCAATTTCTGATATAAACTCATTTTAAAATCTGTCAAGAAAAAAAAAATCAAAATTTCAACAGGTTTTTAAGTTTAGAAAATCAAGCTTAAATCTGAGATGACTGAATCTATCAAACATCCCCAACTAGCACACAGTGGAATGAGCTATTTTTATGGACAAAAAGATTAATATTTAAAAATGCTTGGAATACTCCCAATCTTTAGTGTTGAGTATTATTCAGCTTTTATCCAGACTTATAGAATAAATATAAAAATATATTAATTGCAGTTGAAATAGCAAGAGTCTTTGTGAATGTAACTCTTTGATTTCCATACAAGTGCCAACTTTGTCAAAATTAAAGCAAGCTAGAAATTATATATTAAACTTATTTGTAACATTGTACTACAGACAGCCATGTTTTATCAACTGGCCCACGCAATGCAGTAAGATTACTGAGAAAATAATACATCTTCCTTTCACTGGGTAATTGTCCCACTTCCCCTTCCCGCTCCGCTGGCCGTCCCAGCGCACTCCGGCCAAGATCATCCCTGACAGTCTGTTTCAGCTTTTTGGTGGTCATATGGAATGGGTCAACTTTGCAACTTCCTGAGCATCACAGCCTCCGAGGTCGATGTCTCGTCCTCCGTTGTCCTCCCTCTCAGAGCCCACTAGATATGCTTCACCACCCTTTATCCCATTCCTCCTCCCTATCTTGGGGGGGGGGGGGTGGGGGAAGATGAGTCTCCAGGCTTGAATTGGCCCTCATTCTACACACCACTTCCCTGCTAAGGGTTCAATACTCCTTGAACTGACAAGAACAGTGACGAACGATCGGAAGCTGAGACCTAACTGGACAACCTGTCACTGGCTTTGCTTGATGTGAACAGAGGAACTTTTGAAGGACAATTCCCTTTTAGCAGGGGTTGTAGTACGAGGCCTGGATTTTGAGCTCTTCAATTTGGAAAGGAACGGGACACTTGCTGGTTTTTTAAAAAAACCTCCTAAAAGTTAGCCAGACTGCCACCGAAGATGGAATCGGCTTAAGTGCTCAGATCCAGCGTACCACGATGAGCTGAGTAGCAGCTATCTGGGGTCATGCTCCAGGGGGCATCACTGTGTCTGGCACTTGTCCCAGGAAGGGGGGCTGGGTGGGAAGGACCAATGCCAGCAAAAGCAAAACTCATTGAGTCAATGCTTGAAAGACTCCGACAAGGAGGAGGAAATGATTGTCCTGCACCCCAGGAGATGGGGAGAACTGCACCCACTGTTGTATGTTGCAAAGAGGCAGAGTAGGCCCTCAGCATTCAATAACCGGGCAGCCCAAGGCAAAGGCTCCAACACACTTTAATTACGCCATCATCTGCATATAGTTGAGGGAGAAGTCTGCACTCAAAACACTCCCTGTCTTTTGGAAGCCTTCATCAGCCTAAGAAGAAATTCATTGGCATTTTGACGACACATGCAGGTCGTAACGGTGAGAGGGGCAGCAATTCGAACGACAGTGGGGGGAACATTCATCTTTGGCTGCTAGCACTAAATACCCAAGGACATATGAAGTGTGAAGTACAAAATAAATGTGGATACAAATTGCTTAAATTCTGATAACCATTGAGCATGACGAATTAAAGGTGAATTTTGCTCCCATTGTTCTGAAAAGTTAGGACCATCTCGCTGAGGAAGGGAAAGCCTAATACAACACGACGCATAAAAGCAAGTCTATAAGAAGGCTTTTGGCCCTGGTTTCCATTGCGTCTATGAAACTGCTGCTTGTAGACTGTAAGATAATTCAAGGTCATCAGGCCATCACCTTGGACACCCCCCCCCCCCCCACCGCAATGATTTTTTGCACGGCTGTTGGACGTTCACAAAGTCAGCTTCGCTCCCAATACTCACGCTGGGGTATTTTTCAAACATCATTATTTAGTGCATCTTGTGTACTAGTTTGATGGATGTGCAATTCCCGCGAGCATTGGGGTTTGAAAGGGAGTCGTAAGAAATGAGAGTTGTAATAAGAGATCGTAGACTTGAGGATGCGAGGTTAGAGGAATCGTATTTGCGTTTTGATCGAACAATCTGGGATAAGTTACCCCGACCATGGAATGTCTTGCTGCAGGGAATAGTTAAGATCAAGGCCATTCTACCCTTAAAAGGGCCATTATTAATCTGATGCGGACGTGAGCCTATGAACACCGACGAGGAAAGTGGAAAGAATCTTGGACTGGTCTGCTGTGGATGCAATAAGCAGAGGTTTCCTTCAGTGCAGACCATTTCAGGAGATTTTGGTTCTACTCCATGCCCTTTCAATGATTGTGGACCAAGGTACTGTTCCCAAAGGCTGAAGCCATTTCTTAGACCGGCACCTGGATCTCGATGGACAAACCTACAGCAACTTCCAATTTCCTGTGGGCTCCTGTTCCTTTATATATGGGATATAAATTGTCACTGTACAAAATATCTCTACAATATAAATTACAGTATCCATAGACATTTAAAACAGTTGCCAGGTCAACAATTTTAACAAAAATAGATTTTTTAAGGCAAAATTATTAATTCTACCAAAAATAATATACCTTTTCTCCCCCAGAAGAATCATACAATTCTATAATTTAGCAATTGATTGACAGACACAGGCCAGTTAGAGATGAGTGATATAGTTGCCAACACAAGGATGCAGAAGTGCAAATTTCGAGGCAATTTTGCTGCTGTGGTCAGCAGCAAAACCCTCCGTGCCGGAAAACAAATTGCCAACTGGTCGCGAGGAGCGGGTTTGACATGGGAAGGATCCTCCGAGCTACTGTTTCTCAGCAGCGGCAGTTACTCCAACTGCAGGGTTCAGACTTGCACTAAAAATTCATCCCATTTCACGCCTCACAGGCTCTCTAAACCCCTTGGATCTCCGGTTCTCTACCATTTCTTACCTACACTCCAGCATGAATGTTCCTCTACTAACCAAGGACAACTTATACAACTCAAGGGCCACTGGTGGAGAGGGGAGAGCAGATTAGGCTTTGATGGACGATTTTTTTAAAAACAAATTTGGTGACAAAATATTAAAAATATCATTTTATATATTGCTTGTTTATTCGCCGAATAGCTAACAGATCCCCGGGCGACAGATTGAGAACTACTGCCTTAAGCCAGTCCCCTGATAACAAAGCAGCAGGCCTATCAGCCAGTCGTTCTGAAGGTCACGTGGCTGCATAAACCAGAGTTCTGAGAGTTTGGAGAGAGGACAACAGCGCAGCAGTGGTCGAGGAAAGTGACTGACGACAGAGAAACAGATTGGGCCAGTCTGGTGACCCTCTTCAATGGGCATGCCAAAGCGTGGGAGACTCCTTGCTTAAGGAAGCCAGCTTCCGCTGTCACTGAACTGCCAAATTTTGAACAGGGAAATGTCACTGGGGTACAAGATGTGGCATTGCATCTGATTAAAACGTGTAGCTTCTCCACCAGAGAAGGCAGTATGTGAGGTCTCCAAAATATGGGAGCAAAGACCTTTGGATGGCAAATTAGGAGAATAATTTCAATAATAATGGGAAAGCATGTTTAAAAATGTTGGTCATGTATATCAACTCTTATTCCTTAGAAACTTTACAGCACACTTCAAAATGGTTTAGAGCAGTGGATTGGGGGAGATCTCCACTTTGGAGTCCACGTAAATTAGCAAAAGGTGAATGGTTGGCAGAACTATGAAGCTGGTAGAGTACTGATTTCCACTCTGGGCCTATCCAGACCTCCTAAGGTGCCAACAAGAGAATTGTGTACTGGATCCGAACGAGGGGAACCCATAAGGGGCCACTTCAATGGCTGAAAGAATGTTGAGCAAGGCAGGTGTTCCTGGTGAAGGATCCCTGTCGAGGTCGTCGATGTCTAAGCATCCTTATACGTGGCATGGGGGGGAGGTTATGTTTGCGAGCGGTAAGTGATCCACAGAGGGATGGATTGTGCATCAAACACTGCTCATAATTTTCCTTTGCGCAAGTTCTCAGCTCGGGACAAAATGCTCCTGTTGAATTGCAGGTAACACAGACTCAGATTTGGGTCTAGAATTTATGAGTTTGACTGTTCCTCCTTCCCACTTCCCTTGGATATTTTCTTCTCATTTTTCGCAGCACCTTGCCTGGGGAAGAGAGAAGCTGCATTTATGCCCTGCTCCTCACAAACCCTGCAAGGGTCTCTGACACGGCTGTGCCCCTCTCCCTCATGGGCAGGCCAGAGTTTGCTGCCTTATCCGTAGTTGCTGCAGAATGAAGCCTGGTTCCTCATTGGACCAACATGCTGCGCCATTTGTTAGTTCTGGAGGGGGAGGAAAAAGCCCATTCAGGACCCTCACTTCATTAGGGCAGAAGAGTGGGCGCATTTTTGTCAAGTCAAACAGCAGGGGTACAGGCCCCTTGGAACAACCCATCTGTGCCTTCGTGAGCCGGCTCCATTTTCCTGCATTTGGCCCACATCCTTTTCAACCTTCCCTCTTCACAAACCTGTCCAAATGTTCGTCGAATGCTGCCATTCAACCCTCCTCCACCACTTCCTCCAGAACCCCGTTCCACTTACCCACCCCACGAAAACATAAATTTGTTTCAGGCCAGAAACCATGATGTCGCTGCCTTCCGCTCTCCACAACCCAACAGCAGAAGCACCCACTGAGCAACTGGGCCTCGAACTGCATTCATTTGCATCTTTTCCCACTATAGGACTCAGAAACTACGAGAAAGCATTAATATTGCACTTATTTCTCCCCCCCCCCGCCGCCCCGCAGGAGGAACAGTCAACTAAGCGAGGATGGGTTTCATTGACCCCCCCTTTCTCTGGGGCCCCATGCACCATGGATCGCTCTACCTTCCCTTATGCAGGTGAATCACACGTTCAGAATGAGCTTGCTCCACTTTCAAAGGTGATTAGAGATTAATATTTTACCTGCGGGATGCAGAATGAAACCATACCAAGACGTTTAGATCTTCTGACAAACACAAGGATCTGCAGCCCACAAGACACCCTATTACACAAAATGATTTTGCGCAAATGAGATCTATCTGGATTCATTAATTGCTGCAGATGTGTGTACGTCAACAGTGAATGAAGATTGAATCCCGTCCACTCAACGAATGAGATTCAAAATCAGATAGAGTTTTAAGAGAATGCAAATTAGTGTTGCTCCAATTATACATGGGTTTAAAATCATAATTTTGTTGCTAAAATTTTGTGGCCAAACTCAGCATCACTCACCTCCAACTGCTAGGCCACCCATGGGAAACGGGTTCATCCCTTCATTACATCACACTAAATACTTCTTTTCTAAATCGTTTTCATCAAAAACTACTTTGGTTGCAAAATAAATAGCCACTGTCCCAAAGGTGGCAGCAGAGATCATGTACGCAGTTACTGTCTGTGTGAACTGCACAATTGTGCCCATGAGCAGAGAGGGAATGACCTGAGAGAGAAGGAAGGCACTGTCCAGAATGGCAAGGTCAAGGCAAATCCCTCGTCCTGTTGCGGGCTGCTCGATTTCAGCGGGCATGGTCACCTCGCACGGACCGCGACTCTGCACGCCCATGCCCCTGTCGGGCAGAGGTCCCTTGGACGTCAGCAAGGGAGCAGTCGTAATCAGGCTTCCATTTTGATTGTATGACTTGTGATTCAAGATTCCATTTTGCAAAGGCACATTCTTGTCCACCGGGCAGTTCGCATCATTCAGTTCGGCGAACTTGTGCTTGCAAAAAAATACCTGTGCAGCAAGGGGAGAGCAAAAACTCATAAATCAATCATGGAGTGAATTTACACCCAGTGCCCTCCAGAATGTTTGGCACAAAGACACCTTTTTTCCCTTTATTTGCCTCTGTGCTCCAGTTTTAAATTTGTAATCAAACAATTCACATGATTAAAATGCACACTCCAGATTTTATTTTGGTTTGACCATGTAAAAGTTACAGCACATAGTGCCCTCATTTAAGGGCAAGGGATAAACTTTGAGCAGAACCCAAAGGGGGCCACAGCCAAATAAAGGTGAAGAATGGCTGCCACGGATGGTGTTATGAGCTGGCAAAGTTGCTGCGATAAATATAATCACAAGGCTTCTATGTGCAGGGAGCCAAATTTCATCAGTTGGAAATCAATATTGAGGGAACAGTCTCAGGGAGTCTTGGGAGCACGGAACAGGCCCCTCTTCCCAACTTATTCTGGGCTTGTCCCATGTGCCTGGATTTGATCTATATCTTTCCAAGCCCTTCCTATCCACACAGTATGTCTGTCCAAGTGCATTTTGCAAAGTGCAATCGTACCCACATCTACAGGTGTATTTTCTGGGAGCTCGTTCCAAATACAAACTACCCTGCCAGTGAAAAATTTCCCCATCAGGCCCCTGTTAAATCTCTCCTTTTCTCACCTTAAACCTGTGCCCTCGAACAGCCATTCTCAACCGGGGTGGGGGGGGGGGGCATACGGATCCCTCTGGGAGCCACAGCACATTTAAGGGAGGGGGCACGGACTGAAATCATGAATTTCTTTTTATGTAGTCGGTAGGAGAGAAATATAGAAGAAACCAACTAAATCTGACTACTTCACAGGAGTGTGGAGGGGGGGGGGGGGATGGGGAATATAAATTTTGAACAGATTCCAAAGGGGGTCACTGCCAAACAAAAGGTTGAGAATGGCTACCTCAGAATCGTTGACCCTGGGAAACAGTCTGTGAACATTCCCCTCATGATTTTGTAAATAGCTACAAAGTCACCCTCAGCCTCTTGTGCTCTGGGGAATAAAGACCCAGTCAATTCAACCTCTCCCTCTCATTTCCACCCTCCAGTCTTGGCAACATCGCCTATGGTTCGGCGACCAGAACTGCACTCTGTCCCCCCGAGTGCAGTCTCACCAACTTTGTACAGCTGTACCTCGAAGTCCCAGGCCGTGTACTCAACGTCCTGCCCACTAAAGGCTATGGAAGTGGGTTAGAAATTAAAATATTTGGAAGTAACTCCTGAAAATATAGTTATAATGAGGGTTAAGAAACAGAGTGTGTCATGTTCACTTAACAATGTTGCTCATTCACATCTGAGACAAGAGCTCGCATTTTTATCTTGGTTTATTTTGCTAGACAAAACATCTCGACTGGCTGATACAAAAGGGCATTCAAACAGAGTCAAAATTTAAAATAATAAATGTAAAATTATGAAGGTAATCGACACGACGTGTTTTATCTGACACAGCTTCAGGATTGAGGGGCGTCCGCTTAGTACGGATACGGAGGAATTTCTTCAGCCAGAGGGTGGTGAACCTGTAGAATTTGTTGCCACGGGCAGTTGCGGAGGCCAGGTCATTGGGTGCATTTAAGGTAGAGATTGGTAGGTTCTTGATAAAAGGTTATGGGGAGAAGGGCTGAGTGGGAAAACGGATCAGCTTGCAATTGAACTGCGGGGCAGAGCTGATGGGCTGAATGGCCTATTTCTGCTCCTATGTCTTATGGTGTAAAGAATCTGTTACAATTGAAGTTATTGATCAGGCCTGGGTCAATTAGAGTTCCCTTGTAAGAGCTGACTTGAATTTGAGACAATGCAGCCTGTGTGTACTGTCACAGGGCATATAGAAACAGTGCAGCTCAGGGACACGATATCTCTGCTAAACACAATGCCAAATTAAACCAAATGTCTGCACTGTTCGTACAAATTGTGGCTTGGTGCCAAGAGAAATGTATTATATTACCCTCCATCAACAGTCAACTTGAATTTTATTTAAGTTGTAGAATTATCTTGTCACACCACAAGGACGCTCGCACCACTGTATCAGTAATACTCAGTTTAATCCATCAGTCTCATTTTCCCTGCTCTTTCCCAAAAGCTCTGCAAGTTATTTTCTCCCAAGTGCCTATCCAGCCTTCTTTGGGGAAACTTGATCGATTTTTAAAAATAAATTTAATTTAAATACACAGCACAGAGATCAGCCCTTCTGACCCATGAGCCCATGCCACACAAATACCTCGTTAACCTACAGCCCCTGTCCATCTTTGCCACACCTACATCCTCAGTCACCAAAATCAAAGCAGACACATGAGAGACTGCCTCATGAACCAATGTATCAAGAACACTCTGTACATTAACATTTACTTTTCTCACAATTTTCCTATTATTCCTACCAAGATGAATTTTTCCACATCGTTCATCAACTGCCACCTTCTTGCCCACTTACTAAACTGTCCAGATCTCTGCAGAACTTTTGCATTCTCCCACTTCACTTTTCAAGTTAGCTTGTATTAATGGAAAACATGGACACTCTACATCCTGTTCATTCATTTAATGGTGTAACGGATTCTTTACACCCAAAGACATAGGAGCAAATATAAAAAGCCAAACTGCTGGGAAAATTTAGCAGGTCAAGCGACATATGCCAAGGCAAAGGGATGGTCAACAATTTGGATCAATACCCAGCATTAGGACTGAGCATACAGAGGGGAGAGAGGCAGTCAGCACAAGTGAGGGGAGCAGGGTGGTAGGTGATGGGGGAAACTGGATGTGTGAGGGGGGGGAACCAGGTGGGGGAGAGGAAGAAGGAGTGTTGGGACAGATGCTGGTGTGTGACAGGTGGAAATGGACAGAAGAGAAAAGCATGAGGCAAACAGAGCTGGGAGGGGGAAGGACAAGAGGCAGAGGGTGGCAGGTGATGAGCAGAAGGGGCAAGGGATGGGACGATGGACAGATGGAACGAGGTGGGGCAGGAAATTGGAAAGGTGAATCAGGTAGAAAGGTGTATGGGCAATGGACAGGTGGGATCCAATAGGGAAGGGTCAGGAGGAGGATGGAGAAGGTGAACAGAGACTGAGTGGAATGGTGTGGAGCAGGACAGCAACACAGGGTAGCATTCTACCAGGCATCTCTTTGTAGTTTAAGTCCAAGACTTTAACTCTTGTTCTTAAATGCAGCTATTCTCAAACTTTGGCTTTGTCTCTCTTAAGACTCTCCTCAAATTTCTTTTTTAGACATACAGCTCGGTAACAAGGCCCTTTAAGCCTGTGCTGCCCCATTACACCCAATTTTCCTGCAACCCTGGCACGTTTTGGAGGGTAGGAGGAAACCAGAGCCTCCGGAGGAAATCCAAGCAGACTCAGAGATATCAGACAAACTCCTTACAGACAGCACGGAATTCGAGCTAACCATGCCGCCCACCTTTTGGGCTCCCTTCTCTGTGAGGCTGCCAAGTTTTGGTTTCTTCCGTACTTCTACTGATGACGTATATTACATTACATGAGGTGAAAGGAAAACAAGGCTTTTACTTAAATGTGCTGTAGCCTCCTCCCAGCTCCAGTGGGTTCAACCACCCAGTCCTAATGCTGACGGAACTGTACAGGCTTTAAATAGCCGGTTAAAGGAGCCGACAGTGTTTTATATTAAAATCCTGCACCCTTGGGGTCTATGGCCAAGATGGTGTCGCCTGTGCTTTGTATCGGCAATAAGGTGTTCCAAACTCTGGGGACTGGAAATAGGGAGAACCTACAGAAAAGGTGACCACGGCAGCAGACCAGTGAGGGGCTCAGCGGCTGAGGGGCCCCACACAGGCTGTGGTTGACTGGCAGTCGGGGGACCCGCAGGGGGGCTGCTGGAGACTGGCTCAGAGGAACCAGATATCGGAGCCAGGATTTGAGAGGGTACTAAGGCCAAGAAGGGCTCCAGAAGGGTCTCAAGCACTGAAGGGCTTCCTGATCATGTCGGAGGTTTGGATCTGGAGCTCGGGCGGCCGATGGATCGAACAGGAGTCTGTGCGGCTATGGGAGGCGAATCCACGGACACTCAGCGACTCAGAAGCGACTCCCTTTTGCTTCTCTTTCTCTCATGCTGTAAGGGGCAACACAAATTACAACTCCGCCTGACTGCAGGCAGAAGACAATTTTGTGTAATACTACATGTTTTGTACTATTACATGACCATAAAGGAATCTTGAATCTAATCCCTGCAACCATTGCACCAAAAGAGAAACAACAGCCATTTCCGAAGGCTGCCCACCAACCTGCTTTTCCTTGTGATAAAGGGAGTTTAACGTGTAGGGCAGAATCTGCAGCGTAGAATATGTAAACCCTGTTAACACAGACATGGCTGTCACCAGGACCACACTCTTCGAAAGGCACATGATGACGGCGGACACCGTGAAGGCGGCGATGCTGGCGAGGTAGACGGCCTTGGATCCAAATCTCGTCACCAGCCTGTCCATGATGGCGGAGCAGAAGATCGAGAACGCACACTGCAGGAAGAGACCTAAACTGCCCATCCGAACTCCTGCAGGAGAAAAGCAGAAAAGCAGCCACTCCAGTGTGTCCTAACTAACGATCTCAGCCCCACCGAAGAAGGACCCTTCAGAAGCGGCCCCGAGGCACCTGCTTATCCTGATGCCATTTTGGACAAGATGTTACATGGTACCTGATTTGGAAGTTGGCCTTCTCATCTCCCCTGCCAATTATACGATCTTGGCAGAAAGGACCTCAACACTTTATCTTCCTGCTGGTCACCTTTTGCCCACTTGCTTACCTATCTAACTCCACCTTGAGAAGTTACAGTCATCCCGAACACTTCAACTGGTAACCCGATTGGTCCCTTCAGTGACAGAAGAGGTTCCCGATTAGATGCAGGGTTCTTGCTTAGAGCTGGCATGGCCTTGATGGGCTGAACGGCGCCTACCTGCTCTGCAATTCTCCAAGCTTCAGTCACTTGAGGCTTTCGGGGTGGGGATTACATGTAAACCTTTCTTCCCTGGACCCAAGAGAGATGAGTGCCACCCCTCGCTATCCCAGGAGTCAGACAGCACGGGGCAGGTCCTTCAGCCCAACTCGCCCGTGCCGGCCAAGTTGGCAATTCTGGGCTAATCCCACCTACCTGTATTTGGTCTATATACTTCTCGGCCCTTCCTATCCTTGCATCTGGCCAAATATCTTCAGAACGCGGAAACTGCAGCCACCTCTACAGCCTCTGAATGAATCAGGAACCCTTCGGGTTTCTCTGAAACCTCTCCCCCCAACCTGAAACCTAAGCCCTCTAGTTTTAGAACCATCCACCCTGGGTAAAAAATAAACTGCGAGCATTTGCTTTACTGAGGATTAAGATAAGTGTAGTGGTACTGCTCATGTGGCAGTCAGTGCTTTGTTGCTACTGAGTCCAGGGTTAGAATCCAGTGCTGAGTTTAAGGAGTTTGGACATTCTTCCCATGTCTGCGTGGGTTTCTTCCAGGGGCTCCACTTTCCTCCCACTATTCAAATGTACCGGGGTTGTAGATCAATTGGGCTGCACGGGCCTGTAATTGTGCTGAATGTCTAAATTTAAATGTCACCCCCACCCCACCCAAAGCTTCCTATGCTCTATGAAATAAAGACCAGATCTATCCAACATCTCATTATAACATGAGGTCTCTCGTCCTGACCACCTCATGCTGAATATCCTTCACACCTCTTCCCAACTTATTAACATCCCTCCCGAGAGCGGGACACACAGATGAGTTTCACTGACCCAGATTGCAAGTCCCAAGAAAACAATAGCTGCACCAGTGGACAGTGCGGAAAGATATCCAAGTTTATAACCGGTCCTAGATCAGGTGGGAAGGAGAGGGAAATGGGCAAGCATGAGGTGTTGTAATTAAAAATACGGAAATGCTGGAGGAACTCAGCAGGTCTCACAGCGTCCATAGAAGGAAAAGGTGTAAAACCGGCTCTTTGGCTCTGAGCCCTTCTTCAAGATTTGATTGTCTCTGTGAATGCAGAACTGGAGATGGGGAGGGGGAGGGAGAGGGGGTTAGGGTGTGGAGGGTAGGATAGGGTGGGGAGGGGGGAAAGAAGAGAGGGGGAGGGAAGGAGACCATGATAGGGGAAAGGATTGAGACAAGAAGGGGAGGGAGGTAGCTAACAGAAACCAGAGAAGTCGATGTTAATGGAATCCAGTTCTTATTCACAGGCTAAATGCGAGGTGTTATTTCTCCAGTTTATATGTCTTTGAGTCACATGGACACTGCAGGACCTCCTGATTCTCCAGAACTTTGGGGTATTAATTGCAAGTACCAGGATTGATCTCCCTCAGAAAGTGGTTTAAGCTGGATCACTGACAGCATTTAAGTAGTATCGAGATGAACACGAATGGCTGAAGCAGAGCAAGATATGGACCAAGTCCTGGGGGATGGAATTGAATCGGATGAGATGGCAGACACATCAGGCTGGATGGCCCCTTTCCATGCTGTGTGATTCTATACAAGTCACCTGAATTCAGCTGCCCGCCAAATTTGCCAAATTTAATTGAGCTGTTTTGAACCATTCAGGAGAATTTATTTTACACCACCCTGGTTAGAATGACGATGATTCAGAGTTAACAGTTCATTCTTCTTGGTACCAAAATCCCTCCCACATGGGAGAGAGGAAACTACGGCTACTCGAAGGATGGTCATTCTCCATGGGTCAATGCCAGAACTTGTTATTTGGGATTGGCGCCAAAGGAACGGGGTTCACATTGCCAAGCTATGTGAGAAGAACAATTTGACTGCCAAGGCTAAGAATGGGGACACAAGGTGCTTATTGAATGGTGATTCATGCACAGGCATGAATGGTGACCTCTTTTAAAACGGGGGCGGGGAGCTGACTGATTTGATGGAAGCCATGGATGTTGGTTTCGAGATTCAATTTATTGTCTTTGTAATAAAACAGTGTAATATTACATGAAATTGCTTTTGCTTGGAGCAAGGCGGACAGATTCACCATCGGCAGAAATTGCCTGAAGTGCCTCTTACAGTCAGAGAGAGAAGTAAAAGAGAGTCTCGCCCCTCCCAGAGTCGTCGAGTGTCCATAGATTCACTTCCGCAGCCACATGAGTCAGGAACCCTTCAGTACCTTCAGCACTCCCTCGCATCCCGTTTCCGATACCTGGTACCCCCTTCAGCCAGTTTTGAGCCCGTCTCCAGCAGTCCACAGCCCAGCGCGAATCTCCCGATGGCAGTCTCCAGCATTCCACAACCTCTGTGGACTCTTCACCTTGAGTTGCCAGCAGCCCGCCGCGTGCGTGGGTCTTTCAGCCACAGAGCCCCCTCACCGCTCCGCTGTCGTGGTCACCGTCCTTGTGGGCCGTCTCCTCTCAAAAGGGGGGGGGGGGATTGGTCTCCCCATTTTCTGGTGCCCTGCGCCAGTCCTCCACTGCCCCGGAGTCTGCAATTTCTCGTGCTAGGGTTAGGCGCAGACCTCACGGTCACAGGATTTTAAATGAAACTATCATCGGCTCCTTGAACGGGCTGTTCAAAGCTTGTGCAGAGCTGAAGGCAGTTGGACCCTGCAGGAACGCTAGGTCGCCGCTCCTTGCTCCGCAGGGGGCCCACACCAGCCACAGCCCTGCCATTTTTCGGGCAAAGAGTGGTGTCACAAGGGAAGGCTGCAGTATGTAAATTGAGAGACACGCCCATTGAGAGTGATGCCAACTCCCCACGGTTGTTGTTATTTGGAATTCTCCCTGCTCAGACACCACTGCCAAAGCAGCCAAAATGCACTGCTGCTGGTGCCCTGACTTTGTACCATAGAAAAGATGCATTACACAAGCGCGCAGGAGAAACAGGTCACACGGCATCCACAGGTCATCAATGTTTTGGGCTGGAGGCCTTCGTCAAGAAGCAGGCAGGTGCCTGAATGAATAAAAAAGTGGGGAGCGGAGAGGAGGGAGGAAGGGGTGGGGGTGGAGGATGCAGGTAAAAGTGGATATGGGAAGGAGGGTGGAAGGGAACAAAAAGCTGAGGTGATGGATGGGGCGGGGAGAGGGCAGCTTCTCTGAATAGATAAGGAAGGGAAGAGAGTGGAGAGCTGGAGAAAGGAAACAGATGGATGGGGGAGGAGAGAGAAACTCAATGGAGGGGGGTTTAAAAGGAACTGGAGGTTAACGTTAATGGCATCTGGTTGGAGAATGCCCAGACGGAATATTAGAAAGATGCTTGCATTCTGCAGTATAAGGAATCACGGGCAGCGGTCTTCATTCCATTGAGGACATCTACAAGAGGCAGCATCATAAGAGAGCAGCCTCTATTCTCAAGGACCCCCCCTCCCCCCCACCTAGGCCATGCCCCCTTCACTCTGCTACCATCGGGGAAAAGGTAAAGGAGCCTGTAAAAAACCAGAGGGTTGTTAACTCGACCTGCAACATCACAGGCACCAGTGAGGACATCTGCAAGAGACGGTGCCTGAAGAAGACAGCCTCAAACCTCAAGGACCCCACCCCCACCATCCAGGCTATGCCCTCTCCACTCAGCCACCCTCGGAGCCTGAAGACTAGCACCCAGCGGCACAAGGAGAGCATCTTCCCGTCCACCATTAGATGCCTGGTTGAACAATGAACCACAGACCCTGCCTTACTTTGATTTTACCTTTTACTTGCACTATTTTTATTTATTTTGAAATGCGGTTTTGTATAAATGTTTGCTGTCGCGAAACAACGAATTCTGTGACGTGTTCAAGACACTAAATTCTGATTCTGAATGGTGGCACATGCACAATGGGCAGAATGGCCTTCCCCCGCTCCTATTTTCAATGGTTCTTGTGTTCCTCAGTGGGTCTGGCTTGCTCAATTATTTAATTTGTAATTTTTTAAAAATTTAACGGGAACAGGCCCTTCCGGCCCACGAGCCCAAATGCACCCACGTGACCTTCGACTTTGCTAAATCCGTACGCCTTTGGAATGTGGGACGAAACCAGGGCACCCGTAGGAAACCCCACGCAGACACAGGGAGAACGTACATGCTCCTTACAGACAGCGCGGGATTCATTCTCAGATCGCTGTGACTGCAATGGAACCGTCAATGCTTACCACTGCGCTCATCATGCCACCCCGAAATGTGTGTGGAATACATGTTCCTTTGCTCAGTGCCACGGTCAAGACCCGATGTAACTGCACTGCTCCAACCCCTACGCTAACTTTGCCTGCCCTGTTGTCTTCCCTTACGCACTCCGGTCTCAAAGTCCCTCACGTTGCGAGCACCTACCTTCGTCGTAGCGCAGTCTGGCCTCACTGCCAGGATCAGCACTAGGGATACCCTGGTAGAGCCCTTCCCCCACAAAATCGGTGTAGAACATCATGAAGGTCATGAGGGCCATCCAGCTATAGAACTCAGCCACAACTAGCTGACGCATCACCTTGGGGATACGGCAGTACAGGTGGTATAGCTTGGGGATCAAAGTGCAACAGTTCTTCAGTACAAGGAGCGAGTGTCTTGTCCGGCACAGCGTACTCATGGTGCAGCAACAGTACCTTTGCCAAGGTCTCGAGACTTCCTTTGGTGAAATTTCGACCGAGCCGTCCGCATTACTAGAATTCTCCTCGGAGACAAAGAAGGTGGCGAAAATACACACGACGAAGATGGCGGCCAGAAGTGTGAAAAGGCAATCCTCGTGCCCACCGAGGTAGGTGGACAGGAAGGACTTCCTCCAATCTATGGCAGTCAAGAGGTAGCCAATGCAACCTCCCAGGCTGATCATGAAGGAATACATGGAGAAGGCCTGCCGGCAGTCCTCGGTGTCGTGGAACAGGTCGGAGAGCAGAGCCTCCAGGGGAGTGAAGCACACCTGGCCGCAGAAGTCCAACAGGCAGATTCCGACCACGAGGAAGATGATGTCCACTGGGTAGTCCTTCATGCTGAAGGTATTGGCCAGCCTGCTGGCATGGGGGATGATGAAGAGACTGAGGAGGACACCAAGGCAGAGACCCCAAATGAAAGGACGCCGGCGGCCATACCTACTGGTCCAGCGGTCACTGGCTGACCCGATGATTGGAACGAAGATCAGTCCGAGCACTGGCCCAATTCCTGTGGAGACATGGGACATACAATTCAAATAGCCCATCCACCAACGCTGGTTACATTAATTGATTGACCAAGTTGCATCTTAATTAAACAGGAGAATGGACATATGGTGGTGGAGTCACAGTTCACAGCATAGGAACAGGCCCTTCAGCCCCATTAGTCCATGCTGTCCTTTTCTGCTATCCAACCAATCCCATTTGCCCGCATTAGATCACAGGTTTATATGAACCCTGAGGTTCTTTTTCCTGCGGGCGAGCCAGAATTACCACTTACAAGTACAAACGTAAAAAAATAAAGAAATGTAAACAAACTGACTGTGCAATACAGAGAGAGAGAGAGAGAGAGAGAGAGCAAAATCAATAAAGTCCACAAGTTAGAGTCCTTAAATAAGCCCCTGATTGAGTTTGTCGTTGAGGAGTCTGATGGTGGAGGGGGAGCAGCTGTTCCTGAACCTGGTGGTGCGAGTCTTGCAGCAACTATACCTCATTCTTGACCGATTCCTTCTGTGCCTCATCTATTTAAATCTTAAATTTAAACATATAGCAGGGCAACAGGGCCTTCTGGCCTACGAGCCTGTGCCACCTAATTCACCTACCCTAACCCTAATGTGTGGTTTGTTTTGAAGGGTGGGAGGAAACTGAAACACCCAAGGAAACCCACGCAGACACGGGGAGAATGGACAAACTCCTTAAAGACAGCGCTGGATTCGAACCCGTGTTGCCGATGCTGCAACAGTATTGTGCTAACCGCGATGCCAACCGCGCCACCCAAGTGAGCAATTTCTGCTCCAAGAAGTCTCAGCACCATCCATACATTCCCTCATGTGCTGTCCACCTGTGTCAATCAAGATGAGGGGCGCGCATATACCTGGGAAGATTCAAGACTGGAATTCATCACTTGGGGCCCATTTTGCCCAACCCCAAAATACTCCAATTCCCATATGGAGGTGAGAAATTTTGTGCTGGGTAAATGTCCTGTTTGCATACGTGTTCATTACTGTCCCAATTCTGGAATCGGAACGTACTGTGGTGGATTGGAAAATTGGACATTTACTTTCATTATGATCCCTGGGCATTCAGAATAAAGAAATTTATTGTTACACATGTAAAGGTGCAATGAGAAAGCTTGTTTTGTGAGCTTCCTTGCTAGACATTCCATACATAGTACAGTGAACAAAACTAAGTCCAGGTGCAGTATTAGAGAGAGATCAGTTAGTACAGAGCTACGGCAACATTATTTTACAAGTGTGAAGTTCATTCAGGACTCTGATAACTGCAGAAAGGAAACCGCACTTGAATCTGATGGTGCGTGATATCACCCTCGCGAATCTTCTACTTGATGGGACGCAGATGAAGGGAGTGTGGCCGGGGTGGGATGGGTCATTGAATATGTGGGCTGCTTTTCCAAGGCAGTGGGAAGTATAGATGGAGGCAATGGTGGGGTATGGTGTTTGTGTGATGCTCTAGATCCAGCCATTGTCAATCTATTTTTGGTCATCTCCCCCCTACCTCCCCCCAAGAACTCTGAACTCTGCCCCCTTCCCTGTGAAGCACTCATTTATGGGCCCCCTTCCCTGTCAAGCACTCAAGTTTAGTTGGTTTCTTCTGAACTGCTATCCTACCAGTCACAGAGAAAAAAACATTAGAATTATTTATGTTACGTAAGGTGAAAAGAAAACAAGGTTTTTACTTTACCCTTTCAACTACCTACAAGTGCATATGCTCTGTGTCCTGGTTTTCCAGGACTGGTTTTATATCCAACCACCAGTCAGTTTGTACTGGTGTTCGTGCTGTCGTTTACCCATGGATCCAGTCCGGAGTTTATATTATGAAAGGTTAAAAACAGCCAGAGTCAAAATGTGCTATGAGGGTGCGCCCACCAACCCCCACCCCCCCCACCCCCCAACCCAGGGGTCCTGTTGAGAATGGCTGTTCCAGATCGGCTACTCTCAACAGAGGGCACTGCACATTTGAAGCAGGGGCTGGGGGGGGGGGGGGGTGGGGGGGTGGGGAGCACAGACTGAAATCATATATTTTTTTCGACTACTTTTTATGTAGTCGATGGGAAAGAAGTAGAGAAGAAACCAACTAAACATGACTGTTTCACAGGGACGGGGGCCTGTAAACATTGAGCAGAGTTCTAAGGGGGCCAGGACCAAAGCAGAAGAGAGAATGGCAGGCCCGGATTCACCGTATTCGCAACTTGCAGATTTTGTGTGGAGCAGCTCACGTGCCAAGGAGTGAAACAGGGTTATCAGGAGGACGGCCACGGCATTCTTGTGTTGCCTAGCTACAGTTAAACTCTGCCAACACGAGTCTTCTCTTGAAATAACAAGCATTTAGGGAATGGCCAAAAATATGACTTAAATTTGAGGAAGACAATGTTTAAGTTATAGATATTTGGCAGCTTTCAGGAACCACAACTGCAATGATGGGAACTATTTGGCCACTGTTTGAAGAGGGTTCCAAGAACCGATCCCATCAGATACTGGTCTCCCTATGAAACAAGTCTGTCGCTCAGTCACACTGGAAGGGGGCCGTTTGAAAGGGCTTTATTTGTGATGGCCGTGAAAATGACATTGAGTGTTCCTGCCTTTGAATAAGCCCAGGTGAAGCCTGAATAAGGTTTCCTTGAAAAGGGTAGATGGTGAAATGGGTGCTTCCCTGAGGCACTTCTTTACAACCACATCTTCATTTGGAGATACATCAGGGAACAGTCCTGTCATCTAGCTAACAAACAACTTTCAGATGCCAATCGTTCACCATTTCTCCCTGCCCCTTCACAGATATTTATGACACTTCAAAGCATCTCATTTTAACTACTTGGCAGCGCAATCAACAACTATCATAAACAGACATTCCACACATTTCAGGAGGAGATAGAAACTGGTGGGGGGGGTGGATGTATTAGTTCTCAATCAAAACCAGAAATCTCAAACTAATTGTGAAAGCTGCAAGTAATTTATTGCAGCAAATCATGCAATTAATTGCTTTTGCATGAATTTTGGTTTGTTTATTTTTGGGGGGTGCAGGGGGGGTCACGTGTTTGATGAAATGGGAAGGGAGAAGCAAAAGAGATGGCTGGATCACAGGAGTGGCTGAACTAAAGTTGCCACATCTCAGTCGAGTTAACTCCCAGGTGAACAAGCCCAGCAACGTAGAGGGCAAACCTTGCCAAGTCCTCTCGCAGTATATATTTATTTATTTATATATGTGAAATACTTGTCCTGCATATGTATTGTTTGCCTGTATGTGTTGTCACGTTTGTGTTTTTACGGAGTGTTACTTTGAGGGGTTGATTCAGGATGCAAACATACGAGTTCATGACTCTTTCCAGACACCATAGCACCCAGGTCCAAAACCATAAACAGAGTTAATGCTCTCAAGAGAGAAGCCATTGATTTATGTCATGTTTTTGAATCAGAAATTGATCAAGTAAGTCATGTGATTGAGACACTTGAAGAAGCAAGAATTAATTAATAAGTAACCAGAGATCTGCAAGTGACAGAAGTGAAGGACTTTTTGTGAAATTGACACTTCTGCTGTCTCTCCTTGTCAGGGGAAAATAGTGATCTACTGTGATCATTGTAATGTTCATTTTTGATTGACCTGAATCTGGGTAAAGGAAGGAAGATCATTCTTGCATTTTGATCATGACCATTCTGATGGTCATTTTGTCTGACCCTTGTTAGGTCTGCTTTGTTCATGAATGAGTGAGACAAACACCAGGCTGAGTCGAAATCAGGGTTCTTTGTTCTTTATTACCGGATTGTAACACTTGCGACTAACCATGTTAGTCGGAGAATGCATTCTGCCGTTATCAGCAAAATGGTGATTTTTTATACCCTTGGATATGTGCTTAGAACATCATCATATCATTACTTGTCCAATGACTAAAACTGTTGCTATCCTTTCCCTGCTAGCTTCCTGCCTCTCAATCCATCAATGTCTCTCTTATCTTGTAAGTACAAGGATCTTGTTACATTCACATCTTGTTACAGCCCTGCACATTCCCATCTCATGATGTTTTACCTAACAGGAGTACAAGGACACCTCCCCTTCTTGTTACAGCCCTGTACAGGGTAACTCCTTACACATTCCCATCTCATGATGTTTTACCTTACACCCTTGCCTGGGTTGTTGGGCGTCACAAGTTTTGTTTCCCTACGCAAGGAAGAGGAGAGTTGTGAAAATCATTTGTATGAAAGGAATTTCATTGGAAACAACTTCCCAAGGATTCGTGAGTTAAAGGCACCTCCTTCGTAATTATTGACAGTTTAAAGGTTCTGTGTTTCAACAGAGAATTTCTAAGGCTGAACTTTGAATCGATTTTCCAGAATAGTGCCTAAGCTGTAATGGTTTGGGTAACACACACACACACAGTTGTGGGTTAAGTTTCAATTTAAGTAAGATGCTATATTACTAGTTATTATTATTAAAGATATTGTTTTTTAAAAATAACATGGTCTTGGTGAATTTCTATTGCTGCTGGTCTAGAACATACAGTGTGTTACGTCTGGCTGTGTGTTTTGCACTGAGGACTGGAGAACGCTGTTTCATCAGATTGTACTTGTACATACAGATGACAGTGAACTTGACTTGGCACCCACTGAGGTACTGCCACGAGTAAGCAGCCAGCATCATACAGGATCCCCATCAGGTTATCAGGGTCTTGAACCTCCTCTTATTTCCCTAACCTTAAACTACCACTGGGCCACAATAAGATCTGTCCGCACTTATGAAATGCCACATTTTTCTTCTTTATGTCCTACAGAAACTGCGAGACTATGAATATTCTTTTATCCATCTACCTTGACATTTATTATCTCTTTCCTTACCAGGGGTGGGGGAGGGGGTGTAGTTTAATGTATACTTTAGCAGTTTTTTTTTACAATGTTTGGCTGTAGTATCAGTATTTTGGTGCTTATGTACATAGTACAATGTGTGTAACACTCGTCATTAATTCTCTGGTCACGCTCTCTTCTCACTGCTGTCTCCAGGCGGAAGGTAAAGAAGTCTGAAGTCTGGCACCTTTAGGCGCAAGAACGTTTATTCTCCAACAGCTATCAGGCTCTTGAACTTCTCCGTACTACATTAACCCTGAACTGAGGACACAGCAGGTCAAGCAGTGTCCTTTATATGACAAAGGTAAAAAAATACAAAATCGGGCTTGAGTCCTTCACCAAGGTATGGAAAAATGTTGACTGGTGTCCGAATAAAAGAGTTGGTGAGGTGTCAGGAGGTGATAGGTGGAGAATGGAGGGAGGGGACAGCAAAGATCACAAGGGGAGGAGGGATAGCTGGGTGAAGGGAAGGACAAGGGAGGAAGGAGAACTGGAAAGGGGAAGGGGAGGGGGAAGAGGAGAGCAGGTCAGCAGAAACTGGGAAAGGTGATGTTAATGCCATCTGGCTGGAAAGGGCCCAGATGGAAAATCAGCATTGTTCCCCCAATTTAAAGGTGGTGGGACAGTACATAAGGCCACGGACAGATAGGTGAGTGTGGGAGTGTGACACAGAACTCAAATGGTCAGCTACTGGCACGTCTCTGTCACTGGTGCGGATGGAGCGAAGGTGCTCAGTGATCTCTCAATCTGCGCCCAGTCTCTCTGATGTAGAGAAGGCAACAAAGGGCCAGATGGCATTAACATCGACTTTTCCAGTTACCACTAACTTGCTCTCCTCTTCCCCCTCCCTGTTTCCCTCCCCTTTCTAGTTCTCCTCCCTCCCATCACCCAGCCATCCCTCCTCCCTTTGATCGCTGCTACCCCTCCTTCCCTTCTCCACCAATCACCTCCTGCCTTTGTGACTAAACCTCCTCTCCTAGTCTTCTGTTCGGATGCCTGTTGACGTTTTCACACCTTGATGAAGGGTTCAAGCCCAAAATGTCAGCTTTGTATCTTTACTGTTGCTAATATAAAGGACACTGTTTGACATGTTGAGTTTCTCCAGCCATGTTTTTCACTTCAACCACAGTGTCCATAGACTTTTGTGTTTTATTCCTAACCAAAAGATCTGTCTGCCCTATTATGTCATCGATTTTCTTTGCCCTAACTGTAGCTGAGAAAATTAATTCATTTGTCTTCTTTCATTTTTCATCTCTTTTTTTAGTCGTGTGTGGTGGGCTGTGGTGCAGCAAACAAACAAAACTCGCGAAGACTCCACTACAGGCTATAATCAGCATAAAGTTGAACACCAGGTGTGTGTAGCCTCTGGTTCCACGTGCCCAACTGATTTTGGAAGGGGCCAGCTCGAGTCTTTATATGGGCTGGTGATTGACAGCAGGCAGGTGGGGCCAGCCTCCCAGGATCCCCACCTGCAGTAGGCTGGTAGGAGTGCGGCTACAGTAGTGGTTGTATCACCACATTATGGCAATTTAATTTATGCTACTGTAGTCGGTGTCCCTTGTGTACCTGTGTGGCTGTGGCAAGCAAGAATTTTAGTGTATCTCTATATTGTACTCGTGTATATGATGATAAAGTCTCATTCTTACAGGGATCTGCTCGGGATGGATCATTTATGGTCAGTATACAATGTTCAACAACTTCCATTACTTAAATTTGTGAAGAGGGGATATTTATGCAGAGGAATTGGATCAAATGAAAAGCCCGTTCAGAAACTGACACAGATATAGTCTCAAAGCAACCTCTCGTTCAATGGTTTTGTACACTTGCATTAAAATGTGTACTTACAATTCAAGAAATGCACGCATGGTTAGATATCCCCGTGAACAGGTCCCAGAAGGAGTGCTGGAAGCTCTCCAAGAACAAGACTGTCGGGAGACGGAGTGAGACATGAAAGTCTGCAGATTCTGCGAATGTTTCAAATTGTGCTGAAGAACTCAGCAGGTCGCGCAGTGACCTTAGGACGTAAAGATGTATAATTCACGTTTCAGGCCTGAGCCCTTCTTCAAGGTATGAACAAAAAGGCAGGCAGGTGCCGTAAGAAGACCGGGGGAGGAGCACAGGCCAACAGGCAAAAGGTAACAATTGGACATGGGAGGACAGGAGAGGAAAGGTGAGAAGTGATGGGGGGGGCGCTGGAGGAAAGGAGACAGGGGGAAAAAGACAGGGTAACAGGAAAGGAAACAGAGAGATAGGGGAAGGGGAAGAGACGGGGATGGGGTGCTGGGGAGGGGGGGTGCTACTGGAAACTGGAGAACCCAAAGTCATCTGGTCAGAGGCTGCCCAATGAAAGGAATACTAGCTGGAACAGTTTATAAAGGATCTAAACATTAAAAAAAATCATTCTGAAATAGTGAACTCACCCAATACCATGGTCATATATTTCTCCTGCACCCCAGCCTTGAGGAGCAGTGGGGGGACGAAGGTGATTCCAGCTGCCACGCAGATCTCCAGGCCACACGTCAGCGAGTTCAGTAACAGCAGCTGGGACCTCTTCCGGTGGAAAAGCAAGTTGGGGTTCTCCATCACAACTAGAGGTCTAGACTGCGTGGGAGTCAAACTGCAGAATTAAAACGGCCTTTTCCCACTTCACAAATGTCCCGCAACTTTCACAGTCCCCCACACCACAGAAGTGGAGAGAGTTCTTCGTTCCATGGACATCACAGAGAAAGGCTCCATGTTCAGGCCTTGACAACACTGGAGCATCCATCGCCGAGCTGCTGATGCACCTCCACCATGGTCTCATCGAGAAGGGATTATCTGTCCCCCAACAAGATTTAGCAACAGAACCTCTGAGAGAAAAGAGAAAGATATTTTAATTTAGGGCTTGGGATGCCATCTCATCTCAGTCATTTCCAATTAATTTCCTATTCACTGCCTTCTGTGTCACAGAGCATTCTCTTTTATACTGAAGAGACCACTTCTATGGAGTTCCCTTAATTAGTGACCTATCTTGGACACTCAACATCTTCTCACTCGCCAGGAAGGCGCAATGTGACTGCATGTCCCATGAAGACTAAAACAGAGCATGCAAAATCATTGCGGACCCCTTCCCACCCTGCACACAGCATCTTTCATCCCATCAGGGAAGAGATGCAGGAGGATCAGAGCCAGAACCACCAGGCTGAGGAACAGCTTCGTCCCACGGGCAGTGAGAATGCTGAACGACCCAAGGAACTGCCCACACGAACCATCTGAGACTCTCATATTCATGAAGCAGTGTTTATATATTTATTTTTTATTTGCATACTTGCCTTGCATGTGTATTATTTATCTGTATGTGTGTTATGTCTGGTTGCGTGTTTTGCACCAAGGACCGGAGAACGCTGTTTTGTCAGACTTTACTTGTACAATCAGATGACAATCGACTTGACTTGTCAAATGAAGACTGGGTAAAATTGCTGGAACAACTCAGCAAGTCAGAGAGCATTGATGGACTGAGGCCTGTGACAAGGTTTACATTGGGTTCAGTCTGTGGAAGAGATGCCAAGCTTCTTGCTAACTTGAACTGCCACTTTAATTCTTTCCTAAGACCAATCTGTGGCCTCCTGCTGAACTCAAGCATCTCACCCTGGGCACGATTCAGCCTTCTGGACTCGGTGCTGACTTCTTCAATTTTGGGTATCTCGCTCGTGCTCTCTGTACCAGGGCAGGACATTTCTGCTGCAAATCCTCGCTCAGATTTTGGCCCAGATTTTTTCCCCCCCTCCACATTATTATTTCTGGCCAGTTGAATATGGTCCACATCTACTTGCAACACAGAAGACAAATAGGGATAATCATCTATCTAGTCCTGCCCCAGGAAAGATGCCAACAGGAAAGATAAACAATCCTTGGTGCACATTTATTAACATTGAATTGAGCTAGAGGGACAGCAGGGCCACTGGTGCTGAGAGGCAGCATCCATGGAGAGAAATGGACCCCTTTTCCAAGACTGAAGTGGGTCAGAGAAATAGGAAGTATAAAAAGGGGGGAGGGAAGGGGGATAGGACACTGGACACAAAAGACAAAGCGGATTTGGGTGAGGGTTACTTAAAATTGGAAAACTCAATGTCTGTGCCTTTGGGTGTAGTTCCACTGTTTCCATCTCTCTTTTACCAGCTCCCGCTCTGACTTTTCTCTCAAATCTTCCTCTCCCCACCAGTGGTCTCCTCCCCTACCTGTCTCTCCAGCTTTTTAACTTCCATTCGCCCTTCCTAAGCCATTTCCCACCTCACTCCTTCTTAATGCTTGCACTCCCCTTCCCACTCCCCCAAAGCAAAAGGGTCCAGACCGGAAACGTTGACCGGCCATTTCTTTCCACGGATGCTGCCGGACCTGCTGATTTTTTCCAGCTTCTCACTAAATCATTTTGCTCCCTTCTGGACAAGCAGGATCAACCTGACAACACTCTAAAGACCTGACCATTCCCTGGATGGAATCCAGCCAGGGATTCGTGAAAACCTCTGATAAACAAGACAAAATGTCTCACATATCCCAACAGGCCCTTAACTGAAAGGGGTGCCTTAAAAAATTTACATTGTTCAGCCAGAGGAAAGTTGAGATAGGTCCCACTATTGGAATTCTGTGGCAGAAATAAACAACACACTTCATACCTTGAAGAAAGCTCATGGCCAAAATGTTGGTTATTTATCTTTACCTCCTATGTACACTGTGAAACCAGCCGAGGTCCTCCAGCATTTCTGTGTTTTTACTACAATCCCAGCATCTGCAGACCTTCGTGTCTCACAATGCACTTTATTTATTGCCAGGTGCCTTGCTGATGGTCAGATCTGAGTCCCCACCCAATTAAGGCCCTGCCACGGAATGCGAGTGCATTGGAAGATTATAAACTCCCTTTGCCAAGAGATGGGCGAGGTGAAAGCTAGCAAGGCAAAACAAGACCTGCAGGATTGCAGTGTGCAGGAACGCGCTGGTCAATCGCAGGCTGCATTCGCAGGCTTTTCCCACCTGGAATGCCGTCAGATAAAAGTCGTATTTCCTTATCTGACGGCGGGAATGATCGTTTCACAAGCCACGAAAGAGAACACTTCCCAAGTTGCTCGCCCACGAGGCGAACGAAAATGGGGGCCGCCAGATACCATGGCTGGGTAGGTGCTACGGTTGCACAGGCCATCAAGGAGTCAATCTATTGGTATGGTTGACAATGCAAAGCTTTGCTTTGCTATCCAGGCAAGTCAACTCACACGGCAGGAAGTGTAGCCATAGCAAAAATAGAGAAACAGTGGAAAGAATAGAGCTACAATATCATATGGTGCAGGTTATCAACAAATGTACAGTTAGAAGCTGTACAAGCACAGTATCTCCTGCCAGGGAGAGGTCCATTCAAGTCTGATAACAGCAAGAACAAAACCATCCTTGAATCTGGATGCTTAAGTTTTCAAGCTCGTGTATGTCTGTGCAACAAAAGGACAGAAGCGGGGGAGGGGTGGGAAGGAGAGGTATTTACTGGTTGGTTGGTTGGATGAGTCCATTAACATGTTCGGTTTGCCAAGACAGAAGGGGGGGTGGGGAGTGTGATTGGCCTGAACCATGTTTACAATTCCCTGCAGCTTCTTGGGGGTCTTAGGCAGAACAGTTCCTATCCCACACAGGATGTCAGAAGTGGGATACGAGAGGGTCCTGGAGGCTTCCTGGTCATGCCATGAGTGCTCGAGTCGCTGATGGTTTAGACTGAAGGCTGTCTGGCTGCAGGAGTGCTGGAGACGAATCCACAGACACGGAGACCCTCAGCGGGACTCTCTTTTGGTTCTCTTTCTCTGACTGCAAGGGGTCCCGGGCTATAGAAAATCTTTGTCTGCTGAAACTCTCATTACATCAGGCCATTTGATCCATCTTACCCATGCCTACTACATCCCAGCTCTTGATTCATGGTCCTGCAGTCTCAGTCTCAGTTCATCAAAGGTGGTGAGGATTCCTGCTTCCACCTTCCTCTCGGACTAAGCTCCAGTCTTACACTGGCCTTCCTTTAACCTTCCACCAATCAGCTTAGGGGGTGGCTCAATAGGTTGTGAACCCATCTCACAGATCCAGTGGCCTGGGTTCAATCCTGATCTTCGGCTAGCCTGTCTGCATGGAGTTTGCATGCACTCTCAGTGACTGTTCCTGGTGCTCCGGTTTCCTCCCACATCCCAAAGATGTGCAGGTTGGTAGGTCAGGTGGCCGCTGTATGTTGTATCTAATGTGTAGGTGAGTGGACCTGGGGCAGAGGTTGTGAATAGGGAAATAAGTGGGAATGTGATTGTTCTGAGAGCTAGCAAAGATTTAGTGGACCAAATAGTCTCCTATGTCTAATCATTTAATCTATCCTTCCCACTTGCTGAGATTTCTGCTCTGACAAAAGGATCTGCTGCGAGCACAGACCATGAAATTATCCTCTGTAAAGCCTCCTGTTCACCAAACATTAAATATTGTTCCATATTTGGTTTAATCGCACCATTGCAATGCACTCAAGGACGGTTTATTCTATGAAAAGGCACTACGTAGATGCAAATAGTTGCTGTTGTAATGTGGCAAGCAAACATTGGCATTTGGAAAAAGTGGAAAGCAATTGACAAGATTACAGCAAGGTGAGTTTTTGCAGAACAAGAGGTGCACCAGGGCCCCAAACAGTGAACCAACACTTCACCTGTGAATTCGTAAGGGGTCATTGACTGCATCGGTTTCCTCCTCTGCATTAGGAAGATTGGGCCAAGGCTGGGAGATCACTTCGTTGAGCACCTTCGTTCTGCCCGCTGCAACACCAAGGATCTCCCAGTGGTCAACCACTTTAATTCTGCACATCATTCCCACACAGCAACAAGCCTGTCCGTGGCCTCGCACGGCCAAACCAAGGTCACCCGCAAGTTTGAGGAGCCATGCCTTCTATTCTGTCTGCAGTCTCCACCTGGACGGCATCAATATGAACTTCTCCAATTTCCGTGCAGTGGGGGGAGCTGGGAGAAGTCTATGTTAATGCCATCGAAGAGGAAAGTGCCCAAAAGATTAGGTTGCTGTAATTTTGAAAATATTGCAAGTATCAAGAAGATTTCTAATTCTATATATGATTTCAAGACTTACAACTAGGATGCTATTCCATGAAGGTGGGCAACAGATGAAGTAAAACATGAACATCTGCAGTCGCTGTAATTGCAGAATGACACAGAAATGCTGGAGGAACTCAGCAGGTCTTGCTGCATTTGTAGGAGGAAAAGGGATATACAACTAACGTTGGGCCTGAGTCCTTCCTCAGGGTATGAGTAAAAAGTGGGCAGGCACCTGAATTAAAAGGATGGGCAGGGAGAAGGATGACAGACCAACAGACAAAAGATGCTAATTGGATATGGGGAGGTGGAAAGAGGTGAGAATTGATTTGGGGGGGGGGGTGGTTTTCACTCTGTGAATGCGGAGCTGGGGTAAAAGAGACAGGGGGCAAAGGGAAGATAGAGAGAGAGAGATAGACCTAGAGGAAAGGAGATGTAGGGAAATTTGTGGGGTAGGGGGGTGGTGCTAATGGAAAAGACGTTAAGGCCATTTGGTTGCAGGGTGCCCAGGTGGAGTGTTGTTCCTCCAATTTGTGGTTGGTCTCAGACACAGACCATGGACGGACATGTTGACAAGGGAATGGGGTGGGGAATCTCCTATGACTAGGAATGGAGAAGCAAAACCAAGCAGATGCAGGAAATTCACTAAGATGCCTTATCTACGCAGAAATCTTTTCCATAACGCTCTCCACACGTGCCAGATATTTTTGCATCATTTTCTGCTTTTATTTCTAAACCCTTCTTTTGGCCATTTGAGTAAATTTGGTGACTGCCTCAAGGGTTTGGCGCACTTTGTTCCTATGGTTAACGTGACCCAGGTTCAAATACAGCACTGTGCGTAGGGAGTTTGTACGTTTTCACCGTGTCTGTGTGGGGTTTCCACCGTGTACTCCAGTTTTCTCCCACCATCCAAGAAGTGAATTTTATGTAATATTGCACTTTATAACATGATAATTGAATTTTGATGAAGATCTACCGGGACCAATGCCTGAAGAGGGCGTACAAAATCAGTGAACCGGTGCGGACTCGAAAGGCCAACATGGCCTGTTTCCGCTCCGTAAATGGTTATATGGGTTTAAATGGCTGGAATCAGCTTCTACTGTGATGAGAGTTTAATTTAAAATTTAACCTTCCCTTTAACTAGCAAGCGCTCTTCTATGCAGAAATTTGGAAAAACCAAGAGTTCAGTCAACCTTTCAGGGTGAAGGGAGCAGCGTAAGTTCAGATTGAGCTGGGTTAGGAAGCGAAAGCACCAAGATCAGCAGAAAGATTTTGGCTTATGCTTACTGTGTGATCAATAATTAACCAAGACTTCAAAGTTCTCTGGTGTCTAACACATGGTCTTAAAGCAGCGAAGTACAAGAGACATTGGTGCATACATGCACGCACACACAATTCCAATACCCAGAAGTAATCAACACAACAGCAGATGTGGAACCTTAAGCAAGCAATGACAAGCTGGAGGGTCTGGCAGCATCCGTGGAGAAAAATGGTCAACGTTTCAGGTTGGGACTGTGAAGAGCCCAGAGGACCCCAAAACCTTATCTTTAAACATGAAAGTAGAATCAAACTTTAACTTATCACTATTGACTTACTTAACCACCTTCTAATTCTAAGCGCACGTGTACATAATGTGTGTGTGTTTTAGTTCTGAAAGGTTCTTTGGTTCACAGTCCAATCTCATTCCTCCAAATTCACTGGTTGCAGGCAATTCTTATTCTGTGCACAGAATTTAACATTGATGAAGTTCACTAGGCTTTGATGCTTGAAAGGTAAATGTTTACTGCTCAGGAAGGTTTTTGTTGTTCTCAGAAAGAGATTTGTTGTATGATGACATCCACAACTGATTCCTTTTTAATCAGCCACTTCAATGTCTTGCTGACAAAACTTGCCCCATCAGGGTTTTCCAGATGATAACCTCTTTCTTTCAAGTCATCACAGAGTTTCTTTTTGTTTCACTTATTCCAAGTGAAACATTAAACAGCCGTCCTCTCCTCTTGCATGAACCCCAAGGACTTTGACCAGGTCGTCTTCCAAATGGGGCTTTCTATAAGCTTGCCAGCTTGTCCTGTTCCTGTTCCAGTCCCAGCTACTTCTGCTTGCTGTAATAGTGTAGAAGTGATCTCTTTGAGTGTCTCTCTCTCTGAGAGAAAACCTGTTTAACTCTCTCTGCTTGAAAAACCACATGACTCTCTTAGAACAGTAAGCTCTACTCCAGAGAGAAGACAACTCTGACAAGATCTTTCATCTGTTGCCTTTGGTAAACAACAATCCATTAGTGAAGTCTCTTGAGCACTCTTCAAAGCTCTTGCAAAAGCTCGGAGGCCCTGATATGTCTAGCGTTAGCAGAACTCCAGTATTTCAAATCTGTTTTAAAGTGTTTGTATGTAACCTACTCTAACAAAACTTTCCCAATTTATCTCCCCAAAGCATATCTATATTCTCTGTCACAGGACCCTCAGCCAGAGTGAGGAAAACATAAACAAAGAATGGTTTCCTTTATTCCCCCCCCCCCCTCAGGGTGGGAATAGCAAACAGCAGAGGGCATCTGTAAAAAGTAAAGAGAGGAAATTTAGAGGAGACATCAGGGGTAATACACACAGAAAGTTGTGGGTGCCAAGAATGCCTTGCTGGGGGTGGTGAAGGATGCTGGAACAAAATGAGCATTCAAGACAAGCACACGCATGAAAGAAAAATAGAGGGTCATGAGGCAGGAATGGTTTAGTTTGGCTTGTGGCCCTCAGTTAGAATGAGCATCTCGCTCATTAGGGCGGATCCATCCATAAGCAGCAATCGGGCGATGCACTCACGCCAGGAGAGCCCGAAGTTGCGGGTGAACATCTATTTGAGGGCTGCGGATTTGCCTTGCTCCAGAGTCTGCCAGAGGAAATCTACGACCCTCACCGCTGTGTCCTGATCGAGGGCACTCACAACGTAGATGTAGCACGTGTCTATGGCGGCGATTGGCCGAAGTTGGAACTGAGCCTTGGCCTGCTCGAACCACATGTGGCTGCAGCACCCAAGTTGTTGGGAGCCTGAGAGAGACCACATGGATGGTCACCGACTCCGCTTAATCCGTCATCTTCGGGTCCAACTGCCGGTCAGACCTGTCAGGTAGCATTCGCGCTACACGAGCATGGATATGAACGGCACACATGACAAAGGCTTGGAAAACGAGACTGGTTAATTGCTCTGGCCGTCGTACTTATATGGGCCCCTGGCGCTGATGTCAGGGCCCCCTGCGTCATCAGAGCGCCAGCCTGTGAATGGTCGGGATTCCCGCCAGAGTTCCCCATCTTCCTACCATGCAGAGATCACCTGGGATGACGGCTGGTGTCATCGCCAGGTCCGCGCAGTCGTCGGCCCTTTTGCGGGCTGGACCATGTCTCCGTGCGCGGTCCACGACATAGTATTGTTTTTAGTAAAAACACAAAATGCCGGAGGAGCTCAGCAGGTCAAATAGTGTCCTGCTGAACTCCAGCATTTTGTGTTTTTGCTTCAACCACGGTGTCTACAGAATGCTGTGAGCTTTTTGGTAGAAATATATAGGATGATCGCAGCAATGCAGCCACAGGCTCAGGATAGCCCTTTTAGCGTGAGCGTGAAAGAATGCGCTGAATCTCCTCAGAACCTATTGCAAGACAGATGTCTTGCAAACAAAATACTTTGTGGCCTATCATAATAGGTTCTGAGGAGATTCAGCGCATTCTGGTATGTGGCTGTCTCCCTAACCATGGATAAGGGCACTTCTCCGAGGAGAGCCACAAGATGGTCCATCTTTGCTGCGTCTTGCACAACATTGTTCACTCGCATGTATGCTTCAGAACACTGGAGCCAGTGGTGAAAGATTTCTCCAGCTCAGGTGGCATCTTGATCTATCTCGAGTTTTCCAAGTTTCAGGGAAGTATCCACGATTGGGAGGGGACAACACATGGTGACTGTTCAAAATAGTTTGAGGTTAGTGAAGAGAAATGAAGAGAATAATTGAAAGGGTTAACTGTGCAAAGTAATAGCAGTCGGAGGGAGAGATACAAGTTATGCTCAAGAGTGAAAGGTGTGTAAGAGGAAAAGGTCACGCTTGTTTGTTGCATCTTCCCTCAAAGTCTTTCATAAAATTATAACGTCTTGTGGAGAAATTATTTAGACATTTTTTTCTGTGATCTTTGCTCAGGGTCAATAAACTTTGGAAGGAGTTGTACTGCCTCAACTGCCTTTGCTCGACTTGGACAGGGTGAGTCCAACTCGGAGGGCAGGTGTGAGGGAGGACCTCCTCCGTGGGTAATTGGGTGGGCACGTCGCTGGAAGCTGGTGACTCAGGTCACAGAACGATCAGGCTGCAGGTTGGAACCCTGGACAAGAATCTGAAGAGCGGGACAGGATGGCGAGTTCAGGGGCGAAATACCGTAAGGTAACATGGGCCAAAATAACCAGTCTGAACGAACCTTGACCAAAATTGGCAGGCTTAAGTGACTAGTGAATCAATATCGTTCAGCTGCCAAAAAAACAATATTACCCTTTCCTTTTGCAAGGAAACGATCCCATTAACTCTTTAGGAAATGTTAAGTCACCTCACTCTGGGGAATGGAATTAAGAGGGAACATCGATTGGGATTTGATACTGGAGTGGATCTCCTGCAGAACAATGAATTCAGAGTCATTAAGGAGCTCAATTGTATCGTTTAAAATTCCTGGGAGTATACAATGTCTGCCATCATAAAGCAGGCTTCCTAAGTGCTTTGGTCCAGAGCTCAAATTTCAACGTTCTCAAGATGATTCAGTTATCACTCACTACTTCACGAGCCACAAGCCGAGGATTCAGTATACCCAGTGATCAAAGACCTGGAAGGTAGATCCATTAGAAAGACTTGCAATTACTTAGTGGTGCTTGCAATACACCAGAACAATTCACAGGAAACAAGACAATGCAAGCGTAACTGGATTGAAATACAAAGAGCTACACACATGAACTGTGTGCAGAGGCAGACCCTCTGTGACTGGAACCTTTATTCTGACTCAAAGTCTGGTAAAAGAGTTGTGGATTAAACGATCAGCCACCAGCAAACCCCATGGCCATAACTGAGTGCTTTAAATTTAGTGCCAAAATGTGTCTCAACAGAAAACAGACCAACTGAATTTAATGATGGCATTTCAACGTGCATTCTTGAATTGGTGCTGAAATATTCCTCCCTTCAATCCCCACCCCCAGTCGCACAACCTCCGCTCACTGCTACCTTTGGGAAAAGCCCAAAAACCAGCAGATCGAGGGCTCAAGGACAATTTCCTTCCTTCTTCATTTAATTCTAAAGCTGGAGATTTTATTTAAGCAAAGTTGACCAATTAAAATTCAAAATGTAGTCACAGATCTGGCGGGTAGATACGTAATGGTGAATTGTCAATATTTATTTTCTGAGGAATGGACTTTGTTACATATATACGCACCAAATACAGATGAGGAGGAGATTTTAATTTTTGTTTGGATCCTTTATTGGATAAATCATCACCCACAACAGTTAAATCAGTTAATGAAGGATCTAACATAACATAACAATTTACAGCACGGAAACAGGCCATTAGGCCCTTCTAGTCCGCACCGAACCAAACACCCCTCTCTAGTCCCACCTCCCTGCACAATGCCCATAACCCTCCATCTTCTTCTCATCCATAGACCTGTCCAACCTTTTCTTAAATAATACAATTGACTCCGCCGCCACTATTTCTCCCGGAAGCTCATTCCACACGGCTACCACTCTCTGAGTAAAGAAGTTCCTCCTCATGTTACCTCTAAACCTCTGCCCCTTAATTCTTAACTCATGTCCTCTTGTTTTAATCTTTCCTCCTCTTAACGGAAATAGTCTATCCACATCCACTCTGTCTATCCCTTTCATAATCTTAAATACTTCTATCAAATCCCCTCTCAACCTTCTACGCTCCAAAGAATAAAGACCTAATCTGTCCAGTCTCTCCCTATACTCTAGATGCTTAAACCCAGGTAACATTCTGGTAAACCTTCTCTGCACTCTCTCCACTCTGTTTATATCCTTCCTATAATTAGGCGACCAGAACTGCACACAGAACTCCAAATTAGGCCGCACCAACGTCTTATACAGTCTCAACATCACCTCCCAACTCCTATATTCCATGCAATGATTGATAAAGGCCAGCATACTAAAAGCCTTCTTCACCACCCTATTCACGTGAGTTTCTACCTTCAGGGAACAATGTACCGTTACTCCTAAATCTTTCTGCTCTTCTGTATTCATCAATGCTCTCCCATTTACCACGTATGTCCTGTTCTGATTCTTCTTACCAAAATGAAGCACCTCACACTTATCAGCATTAAATTCCATCTGCCATTTTTCAGCCCACTTTTCTAAGCAGCCCAAATCCCTCTGCAATCCTTGAAAACCTTCTTCACTATCCACTATTCCACCTATCTTAGTATCGTCTGCATATTTACTAATCTAATTTACCACCCCATCATCTAGATCATTAATGTATATAACAAACAACAATGGGCCCAATACAGATCCTTGAGGCACACCACTGGTCACCGGCCTCCAACCTGACAGACGATTATCCACTACCACTCTCTGGCCTCTCCCTTTCAGCCAATGTTCAATCCATTTGACTATCTCAAAATTTATACCTAAAGACTGCACCTTCTTAACTAACCTTCCATGTGGTACCTTATCGAAGGCCTTACTGAAGTTCATATAGACAACATCCACTGCGCTACCCTCATCCACATTCCTAGTCACCTCTTCAAAAAATTCAATCAGATTGGTCAAACATGACCTTCCTCCCACAAATCCATGTTGAGTGCTCCTGATCAGACCGTCTATCCAGATGTTTATAAGTACCATCTCTAAGAATTTTCTCCATTAATTTACCTACCACAGACGTCAAACTTACAGGCCGATAGTTGCCAGGCTTCCTCCTTGAACCCTTTTTAAATAACGGAACCACATGCGCAATGTGCCAATCCTCCGGCACTATCCCCATATCTAATGACATTTGGAAAATTACCGCCAGAGCCTCTGCTATTTCCTCCTTCACTTCTCTCAATGTCCTGGGGAAGATCCCGTCTGGTCCCGGACACTTATCCACCTTTATATTCTTCAAAAGCCCTAAAACTACATCTTTTGTAATCTCTATATTCCCCATATTTACCCAATTTGCTTTTTTTATCTCACATCTCCCAATATCCTTCTCCTTAGTGAATACCGAAGAAAAGAAACTGTTCAATATCTCCCCCATTTCTCTAGGCTCCACACACAGTTTTCCGCTCTGATTCTCTAAGGGACCAATTTTGTCTCTAGCTTTCCTTTTACCATTAACATATTTGTAGAACTCTTTTGGATTAGTTTTCACCCTGCTTGCCTAGTTTCCTCGTACCTTCTTTTAGCTTTCCTAATTCCTCTCTTAAGATTCCTCTTACATTCAATGTATCTTTCAAACATCCCCTTAACTCCATGCTTCTTATATCTAACGTATGCCTCCCTTTTTCTTCGAACCAAGTTTCCAATATTCCTTGAAAACCACGGCTCTCTCAAACCTTTTGCCCCTCCTTTTAACCTAACAGGAACATAAAGCTTTTGCACTCTCAAAATCTGATCTTTAAAAGACTTCCATCTCTCTACTACATCCTGCCCATAAAACAAATTGTCCCAATCTACACCCTGCAAGTCCTTTCGCATCTCCTCAAATCTAGCTTTTCCCCAATCAAAAACCTCAACCCTTGGCCATGACTTCTCTCTTTCCATAATGACATTGAAGCTGATGGCATTATGATCACTGGACCCGAAGTGCTCGCCAACACTAACCTCCGTCACTTGACCCATCCCATTTACCAACAGTAGATCTAACACTGCTCCTTCTCTGGTTGGCACCTCTACATGTTGTTGTAAAAAACTATCTTGCACACATTTCACAAACACTAACCCATCCAGTCCTTTCACAGAATGTGTTTCCCAATCTATATGTGGAAAATTAAAATCTCCCATAATTACAACCCTGTGCTTATCACAAATATCTACTATCTCCCTACAGATTTGCTCCTCTAGGTCTCGGTCCCCTCCGGGTGGTCTACAATACACCCCTACAAGTGTAACCTCTCCTTTCCTACTCCTCAGTTCCACCCAAATAGCCTCCGTGGATGTGCCCTCTAATCTATCCTTCCTAGGCACCGCTGTAATATTTTCCCTGACAAGCAATGCAACCCCACCTCCTCTTGCCCTTCCGACTTTATCACACCTAAAACAACGAAACCCAGGGATATTCAGCTGCCAATCACATCCCTCCTGCCTCCAGGAGACATCAGGGACTATTCCTTTGATTCTAATAGATTTGACACGTATTCTAGAAGTGAAAAGAAAACAATGTCCTTCTCATGGCTTTCAGACCCTTGAACCTGCCCTCAATACGCTAATACTGGGCTGCTCTGACAGCATAAAAGGACAGTCTGCACTTGGCAAGTCACTTTTCTTTTGCACTCTAAAAATTTATAGTCTATGTATTTATCATTTCTTTTACTTTAATTCAATTAGCTTAGATTTAAATTTTGTTTACAGCATGGTAGAAGCCAATTTAAACCTATTACACCCAAATTAGCCTACAACCCCTGTACCTTTCAAAAGGATAGAGGAAACCAGAAATCACCCGAGTCGACACGGGCAGAACATGCAGACTCCCTTACAGACAGCGCCAGATTCGAAACCTGGGTCACACAGACCTCCATGCTAACTGTGCTATCTTTACAAGTACTCCACCTGTTTGGCTGCAGCAGGTAACAATTTCGCAGCACACGAACATCATACAGTGTCCGACAATAAACCCATTCTCATCATCGCACCCCTTCCTAGAGGACACGTCAACAGCTTGGATGGGAACGAGGAAACGGACAACTTTCACCTCCTTTACTAGGTTTGCTCTTTGGCTTTCGGGGTACAGGAAAGCATTTTGTACCACAGCATAGACACAGCCCCTTCAGTCAGTCCACTAACCATCAAACAACCAATTACACTCCTCTTTCTCCTATTGTTAGGGGCATCTGGCAATACTCATGGTGACTCTGTTTGCCATACGACAGACAAAAGTTCGAGTACATCATGCGTTGCTTTTTTAATATTATTATGGGATATTAAAAGGAACCTTGAACACTGGAGGGAGAGGGGGAGGGAGAAAATTAGCAGGTCAAACAATGTACTTTATATAGCAAGGATAAAGATACATCACCAATTATTTGGGTCTGAGCCCTTCATCAAGGTATGAACAAAATGTATGCAGGTGCCTGACCAAAATGGTAGGGTCAGGGTAGAGATGCAGGGAGAGGATCCCAGATAAGGGGTCAGAGGTGGCTAAGGGAAGGAGGGTACAGCAGCATTCTCCAGCATTGTGTTTTTACTCTACACCCTGATGATACAAAGCTTCATCCTTATGGGGAGAGAAAATTGGAGACAAATTTAAAAAGCCCACATTCCTCTCCTTCTCTTCCACATACCATCAAACTGCACTGCCCACAAGTGGAACCCAGACCCTCAGTGGCCGGGAGGTATTCGACAATCCCGCTCCTATCTGATTGATCAACGTCGAACTTTGAGGCACCTTTCCTCGTTGCTCAGCTAGTTTGATGCTGAAGATGTGGGTTGTCAACTTACTACCTGGTTATGTGATCCTCTCTCTCTCTCTGGGTTGCACAATGAAGGGCTGGGTCGTGGCAGTGTACATTATATATCAAGTTCACTAATTCCACTGCGGTTGAGAACTGCCAATAACAGGATTAATGACATTCCAGCATTTGGCGCAGATGTCAGTTACCCTGACATGGGAACTGAAGGAGAGAGGATACGACTAGGTGTGGAGACGATTAGCTGGACCTTCATGGTGCCACAAATTAAAAAGCTGAAGGCAGATGCTGCAGTTGCCAAGGGGACCAATGTTTGGCTGTGTGAGCAGTGGTGTAATCAACTTCAGTGCTGTGATGCTGGTGAGGGGATTAGGCTCGAACACTGAGCTGCAACCTGCAGGGTTCTCCCCAGCCTCTCGCTGCACAGCAGAGCCCCCACAGGGGGCTTGCAGTGAGGTCTTACAAAATATGCAGCGGCATATTTTGGTGGGTTTGGCAACTTCCTCACCAAAACTGCAAGCCCTTCCTTGAATGGTCTCTGACATTTTGACAGCCATTTCCTTGTCTGACCTACGTCGCTAACAGTTGGTACTCGCTTTTCATTTCCAAGATATTACGTACATTCAAATTTTGCCACACAGTCCAAGTCATTTCAATCCATTTTGCAAAGCATCAGTGATTTTCATTCCCGTATATTGCTCAAGTAAAATTTGTCATGTAATAATACAGAACATGTAATATTACATGAAATTCACCTTCTGCCTTCCGTAAAGCAAAGAGTTGCCATTAGTGTTGCCCAGTGCCCCTTACAGTCAGAGAAAGAGAGTCCCTTCAGAGTTGCTGAGCATCCATGGAGTCCCTGTAACATTGTATTAAATTTAAATTTAGACGTACAGCACAGTAACAGGCCCTTTCGGCCCACGAGTGCATCCCGCCCAATCGACCTACAGCGCCGGTACATTTCGAAAGGTGGGAGGAAACCAGAGTAACTGGAGGAAACCCATGCAGACACGGGGAGAACATACAAACTCCTTACGGACAAGGCCAGGTTCGAACGCCTGTCCCAGTTGCTGTAGCACAATTGAGCTAACAATGCCACCTCTTAGTTTCCTGCCCTGTGTTGCTTCATGGTAGGAAGCCAATATGGTGCTGTTGAATTGTAGGGAGAGACTGAGGGCCAGGGATGTTTCTCCATGGGGTACAGAAGACCTTGACGGTTTAGGAAATCATGAGGGACCCAGATGAGGTAAACTGTCAAAGATCTTTTCCCACCCCAGAGTAAGGGAGTCATAGATTTAAGGTGAATGATTGTGGCAGGGAAAGTGTTGGGGAGCCGGAGTGAAGGGGTGGAAAGTGGATGGAGGGGCAGTGATGATTATGAGAGAGCAATTTTAAAAGGGGTTATCGATCTGGAAGAAGTTGGCAACTCTGACCCACAATCAACTGTCCTGCGAAGGTCGGGTGGGTGTGGATACAGATAGATGGGGGTTGAGCAAGGGAGGGGGGGAGCTCACAGTGTTAGTACAGGATGGGGGAGAGTTGAGCTTGGGGAGTCGATGGGAGAGTTGGTAGAAATCAGCGAAAGGTATGGAGTGGGGAGAGGTTAATGGGGGTTGTTGGTGAGAGTGGAGGAGTTGGTGAATGGGGGAGGAGGGTCCAGACTGGGGAGGTAGTAGAGGTACAGAGTGTGGGTGGGAGAGTAGGTGAGAGAGTAGAGTGAGCAGCCAGTGAGATCGGTTTGGTGCAGAGCGAGGAGATAGAGCCTCGTGAGGGTCTCTAAATCCATGAGTGACTCATTCCGAATTTCCAATGACTCACAACTTCCGAGGACAAGAGAAAAATCAATATTTCCAAATGCACCAGAGAAACAAAAGTTGTGGCTTGAACTTCAGGACAGAAACACTCTGAAGGGTTTCAGCACCTGCCTTTCCATTTTGCTCAAAGCAAAACTCAATGTTAGTTAAAGCAAGGAACTGATTGTGGACTTCAGAAAGGGGAAACCAGGAGAACACAAACCAGTCCTCATCGAGGGGTCAGCATTGGAGAGGGTCAAGAACTTCACATTCCTGGGTCTCTGGTAGCACAATTGGCGTAGTAGTTAGCGCAACACCCTTACAGCACCAGCGGTTGAGACTGGGGTTCAAATCACGTGCCGTCTGTAAGAAGTTTGTATGTTCTCCCCATGTCTGCGTGGGATTTCTCGGGGGGCACTGGTTTCCTCCCACCATTTGAAATGTACCAGGGGTGTAGGTTAATTGGGTGTAAATTGGGTAGCACGGACTCGTGAGCTGAAATGTCTGTTACCGAGCTGTCTAGATTTAAAGTTAAAATTTAAAGATCTATCCTGGGGCCTCCATGTTGATGCAATCAGGAAAGAAGGCTCACAGCATCTATATCTAAGGAGTTTGAGGAGTCACCAAAGACTCGTGCAAATTTCTACAGGTGTACCACAGAGAGCATTCTGATTGGTTGCATCAATGTCTCGTTCGGAGGTGCCAATGCACAGGACAGGAGAGGCTACAGGTGGTTGTGGATTCAGCCAGCGACATCATGGGCAACACTCCACTTCATCAAGGATATCTATAAGAAGAACTGTGTCAATAAAGCAGCCTCCATCATTAAGGACCCTCACCACCCAGGCCGTGCCCTCTTTTCACTGCTATCATCAGGAGGGAGGTCCAGGAACCTGAACAACATCACAAAAAACAGCTTCTTCCCCTCCACCATCATATACTGCTGCAAAATTACAAATTTCAAGATGCGTTCGTGACAATGAAATGCTCCCACTGACAGATAAATTTGTCCCAAACATGAGACTGAATCAGGCTCAAGTTGAAGACGTGTGATAAACAAGTCACATGCAAATCAACATGTTTCTGATACCAAGTTATTGGACTGCTACTAAACTTTGCCCAGTCAACTTTTCATGTAATGTAACAGTGTGGTTTGGGCTGCCCTTCAACATCCTACACCTATACCACTGCACTCTCCCTCCACTCACCAAAAACGGCTTGTATTTCAAATATACAGAAGGACGGAGTGTCCTTCAGTCTGCAAGATCATCTTACCCGCTATCCTTGACGCGACACCTGAAGTTCAACTAATGACAGGCTTGGAGAGACAAGCTGTAGGAACCCAGCCAATTCAAAGCAAGAACACACTTTAAAAAATCCCACACCTATGAATTTCATCACCTTCCACTCCCCTGCTGTGCAACCTGACATTTGATTTGCTGAGATTCTACAGGAAGGTGCCGCATTGGAATGGAGCGCACCCTACGACGTTCACAGGGCACGGGAAGTTCAGCTTTAGTTCCATTTAATGATCTTTACATTCACCCTTGTCTGTCAGGGGATTACCTGGCGCATGTTAGTTGAGCTGAGGAACAAGACCTCCAGTGTCAGGAGTCCACGCTCCTGAGTGACTGCCCTTTCAGTTGCTTTTGATCAGATTGTCATGTAATAAAACAGAAATGTAATATTACATGGTTGCCTTTAACCTGCCATTAGGCAGACAAAAATTCACCATTAGCATTGCCCAGTGCCCCTAAACAGTCAGAGGAGAAAAAAGCAAAATAGAGTCCCCAGTGTCTGTGGATTCACCTCCAGCTCTCCTGCTATGTTGGAGATCTACCCCTTATAGCGTCTTGAGTGAAACCCCAAGGGCTGCACATGCTGTGATTGCAGTAAAAGCACAAATACTGGAGAAACTCTGGTTTTCCCTTTGTTGCTGACTGCTGCCCTGTTCAACCATAGCAGGCCTCCACTAGTCCGGATTTGATCCAGTGCACAGACCCCATTCATGTGCAGGAACTACACCCAAATCCAATAGCAGCAAGATAACATGCAAGAAAAAGCACAAAATGCTGGAGAAGCTTAGCTGGTCAAACGGTGTCTTTTATGTAGCCAAGGTGATGCTTAACTGCCATTTGAGCCCTTCAAAGAATGAGAAAATGCATGCTGGGAAGGGGGGGTAGAGAGATGGGGAGAGTTCGAGAGTCAGAGAGAGACAGAAAGTGAGTGAGAGAGAGAGAATGAAAATGGCATTAAAAATTCTCAAATTCAGAACTGAGGTCAATAACTGAAGCTAAAAAGAGAGTGTTGGATATACCCAGCAAATCAGACTGGAGAGGAAAACAGTACTGCAGGAGATCACTTTATAACTCATCAGTTCTGATACAAACAGGGACCGACCGCTCTTGTTAATCTATCAGACAATTTTGCAAACAGCTCATCTACATTTCTATCCTGGCCTCACTGCAATTAGTTCTGAAATCAGGTCATCAATCTCTTCCCACAGATCTTAAGACATAAGAGCAGAAATTGGCCATTCAGCCCATCGAGTCTTCCTCCCTTTTAATCATGAGTTAATCCATTTTCCCCACAGCCCCAGTGCTTGGCCTTCTCCCCATAACTTCTGATACTCTGGCTAATCAAGAACCTATCAATCTCTACCTTAAACACACCCAATGACCCGGCCTCCACAACTCCCTGCGGCAACGAATTCCACAGATTTACCACCCTCTGGGTGAAGAAATTCCTATGCATCTCTGTTCTAAGCAGATGCCCTTCACTCTTGGATGTGGTGCCCTCTTGTCCTAGACTCGTCCACCATGGGAAACAACCTTTCAACATCTACTCTTGTGTGTTCCCAGGTTTTTATTTACTCTTTTTGGTGGCCATCCTGAATCTGACACACATAGTTGGGCCTGTGGATCAGGGTCTGAGGTGGAGGGTAGCAGCTGGTTCCACATGGGACGTGGTCCATGGGTCGACGACCTGTTGCAGTATTGTCAGGTGGAATACCAGAGAGGCAAGCAACAGGACCAAAACATGGTGACTGACGTGGAACACTGGGAAGATGTCACAGATTCATGCAGGAGGGGCAAGCCAAGGTCTTGTAATATGTGAACTATTCACATGGCTCCCTTATCTTACATAATGTATGCTAGGCCACTACCAGAACTTAGAGTATTTAGGTTCAGAAAGTATATTTATAGTTCAAGAAAAAAATGTGCAACGAGACCACAGAATTAAAAGCATCACAAAGACTGCACACAAATAATTTCTTCTAAGGAACCAAAGGAAAATGATGCAAGAATTCTGAAATTAGAACAGGAAATGTTTTAGGACCACCCATCTGTAAAGGGTCAGGTCGGGAAAAACACAGCCTGAGCCAACTCCCACAGGAAACGTCTCCGGACAAATCCTGCAACATGTCAACTTAGTTTCCTTCTCATTTTACTTCAACTCTCTTTTTTTTTGCAATGACTTTTTCCATCTGTTCGACATTTATTTCCCCACACTATTGCCGCTTCAAGTAAAAAAAGGGACACCCTGGAGATACACAACGGGTCAGGCAGCATCTGCGGAGAGGGAAACAGAGTTGACGGCTCACTTTCACGAAAGAGAGAAAGTGTGTGTTGTGTTCCAAATTGAGAGAGGGTAGAGAGAACAAGGGAACATCTGTGACAGGGAGGAGACTACATTTGCCCAGGCTTCGGAGCAGTCTGAAAGAGGGCGAGGAATCCTTGCTTTCAATTATTTGGATAATGAGCAAGTTTGTGGAGGACACAAAAGTATCTAGTGATGTAGATAGCTGAGTTTCTCCAGCATTGTGCTTTTACTGCCAAAGGTTCACAGCAGGATCTTGATCTGCTGGGGAGGTGGTCAGAATAACAGTTGATGGAATTTAATACAGAGAAACGCGAAGGCGTTGCATTTAGATCTAACCCAGTGAATGGTGGGGGTCTTGGGAGGGTTGTAGAGCAGAGGGATCTAGAAGCACAGGGGCATAGCACCTTGAAAGCAATGTCTGGAAGATAGGTCGATCAAAATGGGCACTCAGCACACTGGCTTTTCATCTGAGTATAAAATTGGGAGGTCAGTTTGCAGTTGTAAGGCCCCCTTTTGGAATAGTGCTCTTCGCCGTGCTGGAGAAAAGAAGTCAGCAAGCTGGAGAGGGTGCAAAGAAAATTCACAAGGAGGTCACCAGGAGTCTGCTTTATTCCTTGGAGCACAGAAGAATGAGGAGGGATATCAACCATTTGCGTGCAAAGTTTCATCCGCTGATTTCTGTGTTGAATCAAAGTTAATGAAAAAGCTCTGTGGCAGAAATCTATCTTCTGCTGCAATGTAAATGAGCCTTGAATCCAGCTTCAGAAATTTGGTTCCATCAACTTCAGTGGAATTGAAGTTCAGAAGTGAAGGTTTAAGGCACTGCCTTGTATTCAGTGCAGACCATTTAAGCCAATTTCAAAGTGTTCTGCTAATTCTAAGAAACTTGAGCAGATTTGCCAGTAAACATACACAGAAGACAAATTACTCAGCCATAGATAATGTTTACCACACAAATTTAAACATAACAAAATGGAATCTGCCAATTCAACATGATTCAATCAACACATCTTGGGTCAAACCAACTTTATTACTTAAAAAAAAATGCTGGACATGGGAGACCATATAAACTCCATTTCCAAGGCATATGCACAGAGAGTATTGTGTTCAGTTCTAGACACCTCATTACAGGAAGGACGTGGAAGCGAATGGAGAGGGTGCAGAGGAGATTTACCAGGATATTGCCTGGATTGGAAAATGTCTCATGAAGCAAGGTTAGTACAACTAGGGCTTTTCTCTTTGGAGTGAAGAAGAATGAGAGGTGACTTAATAGAGGTCTACAAGAATATGAGAGGCATAGATAAGGTGCACAGCCAGTCCCTTTCTCCCAGGGCAGGAGTAGCAAACACCAGAGGACGTCTGTACAAAGTGAAGGGAGGAAATCTCAGGGGAGACTTCAGGGGTCTGTTTATTTTACACACGGTGTTGTGGAATGCCTTGCCAGGAGGTGGAGGCTGAAACATTAGGGGCGTTTAAGAGATTCTTAGAAAGGCACATGGATGAAAGAAAAATAGGGATAGAAAGGGTTTAGTGTTTTTTTTTGGTTGGAATATATAGGTTGGTACAACATCAAGAGCGGAAGGGCCTGTCCTCTGCTGTAGTGTTCTATGTTCAACTGGGGACAATCAGTTCAATCCTGTTGTTCATGGGAATGTTTTTCTTTTATTAATTCTCCTTTAAAGAGCCAGTGGGAAAGCCAGCATTAATCGCATATCCCTACTTGCCCATGAGAAGGCGGTGTCCTCCATTCCAACAAAGAGCGAGTTCAAAGTTCCTGACCATATGCATGAGGGAAAAAAATCTCCTGTGCACATTGCGCCGGGACCTTTTGCCCAGAATTTTAAACATGAGCCCATGGCGCTTGAAGCATCGCCTCATACAGCATAGCTTTGCCGGTTCTTTGCAGCGTTATTTATCCGTAGCTCCATCACCCCTATTCCTTGCTGATTGTGAGCTACCTGCCCTTCCTCAAGTAAACTGAACCAACTATTTGCAGCACATTTTAAGTAAGAGCCTCATTTTCTTTTCACCTCATAGAACATGGATATTTTCTGTGCAGTCAGCAGGAGAGACGTGCAGAAGAACCTGATGGCTTCACAGGGAAAGGGGGCCCAGAAACTTTGAGCAAAGCCCTAAGGGGGCCATGGGCAAAGAAAGGTTGAGAGTGGCTGAACTGAAATTCGGACTTCCTGCACCTGTAGATTTCCCCAGCCCAGAAACATTTGGCTTCTATGCATTTTACATCTGCTGAAGGTGATATCACCACATCAGTATGGACCTCTCTCATATTCTGCTCACAACCTTTTTTTTGAGTAAACATCCTGATCATGTTCATCCTGGTTCACCAGAAGTTGACCTGAAAGAGACTGCAAGACGCCTTGGAATAGCTCCAGGGACAAATAATTGCAAGTCATCACTGTGGTTCTTCACCGAGTTCAAGATGCTGCCTATAAATAACGTGCAGATTGCCACTCCGTTTACAAGAACTGATAACAGTGGTCAGGCAACCATGAGAGACTGCAGAAAGGAAATGCTATGTTCGGTGGAAAAAAAATCACCAAACGTGCCAGTGAACCTCACAAAGGACACGGTCAATAGAAGCAGGAGGTTGGCCATTCAGCTGAGCACAATCCGTGGATCGAGCAGCGTCAATGGGAGAGAAAGAATGGTCGCTGATTCAGGCCGGAACCCTTCAGAAAGACTTTCCCTCAATTCTCAGGCTCTCCAAAAACCTATTGGCCTGTCCTAAATATACTCGGTGACCAGATCTCTACAGCTCTCTGCGCAGAGAATTCAAAAGGTGCACTGCTTTCTTTTCATTTCCATCTCGATCAGCTGATGCACCATTCTGAGATAGGGACCCAGGGTTCTGCACCTGGGGAAATAACAGCTCCAATATTTACTCTGCCAAGTCACAGAAAAATGTTTGCATGTTTCAGTGAGATTCCAGGAATTAACATGGTTGATTTTCATTGTTACAGCCCTATCATGCATCACGTTCCTGTGTGAGAGAGAGCAAGAGACCGACCGACCGGATATGTGCACAATTCTCCAAAGTGGGTCTCACCAAGGCAAGAAACATCAGCAATATATCTGTGCTGAAAGACCGACTGAGTTCCTCCAGCATTTTCATGTGTTTCCCTCTATAATTGGAGAAAGACTTGTCTAGTCCTGCTCCTCGAATTCTCTGATAGCAATGGCCAATGCACTATTTGTTTTCATCATTGCTTGCTAATTACAGAGATTTGTAGACAAATATTCCCCCGTCTTTCACTCTCACGATTTAAATATCCTCCGTTTCTTTGCTAACCCAACCCCCCCCCTCCCCCTCACAACTAGGTGGATGACTCCTTGCAACAGCTCTGAGCTGCCTGCTGCTGTAAATCAGTGGGGTTACATATCCACACTTTGTCACATCTGTGACCCATCATAACTAGCCTCACAATGTTGCCGTCGGTGAACCTTGTGCGGCTGCAGCAAGCAAGAATTTCAGTGTATCTGTACCGATGCACAGCATCGTAATAAGAAGTTATTGTCATATGCAGGAGTACAAGGCCCAGATACTCTGAAATTCTTACTTGCTGCAGCCACTCAAGTTCAGAAGGCACACCAATAGTACAAGTGGTATGATCAGTGCGCCATGAGACAGAAAGAGATATTAAATATAAAAGGAAATAAAATAAATGTTCACAATATATTCATAGCTTCGCAATCCAAATATCTACTTGTTCCAACGTTGTTACATTTAATGCTGCGTTGCTCCACCACAAAGACTGTGTGGAAGTCACTTTCTTTGCACTAGAATTACTGTGACTGTTTAATATTTATCTCATATTTATTCTTTTTTAAAATTAATCAAGTTTATTATTATAGGGTTTTTGTTATACAGTTATGTGTTTGGCCGCAGCATTTAAGAATTTCAGTGCTCACATAGATTGTGTATAACAATAAACTCATCATCGATTCATGCTTGTACATGAAGCCACAAAACCTTATTGAGAGGTTAATACTGGCCAGGGCACCCACTATACCTGCCCAATGCTTCTTCACAATTACAATGAAACTGGGTTGGGGGGGTCAGGGGGAGATGGTCAGGCTTTAAATTGTGAAATGTGCTTCTTCTGACAGAAGACGTCCTCAGTACTGCACTGGAGTGCAATGAGCATTCCTGAATTCAAATCTCTGGACTGGGGCTGGAATTCAGGGGGTTCAAAATGCAGACAGTAGGTTACAGCTGACATATTAAGCACCCAGTGGCATGCAGAGTCAAAGCAGAATTGTTTAAACATTAACTCAGTGCTGTAGGCTTCCTACCATTAACCAGGTATTCAGTCTCTTCCCCATCACCTCTCAACTTCCTCCCACCTGTATCCACCTTTGAACTCTTTGCCTTCCCTTTCCTCCATCCTCTCCTCTTCTTTCTCCCCCCCACCCCCCGCCCCCCCCCAACCAGGATGTGGACGATAAATATTCATGCTCAGAACAGGTCAAAGCGAAAAGGATGTGGCTTAAGTTACAAGGAGAGGTTGGAACTTTTTTTTTAACCCTGAGGGATGATCTAACATGGATGTACAAGGTTACAGAAGTAATGTTGTGCCAAGCTATGTAAACCTACTCCACAAGAATCTAACCAGTGGTTCTCAACCTTTCTCTTCCCCTCACATCCCACTTTAAGTATTCCCTCTGCCATCGGTGCTCTGTGATTAGTAAGGGATTGGTTAAGGTGGGATGTGAGTGGGAAGGGAAGGTTGAGAACCACTGCTCTAGACCCAATTGTTATTGAAATATTTTGCTTGAGAAAAATTGTCATTGGCCCATTTCCTTTGGAGTCATGAAACCATGCACATAACGAGTCAATTAGTTACGATTAAAACAGGTATTCAGTCTCTTCCCCATCACCTCTCAACTTCCTCCCACCTGTATCCACCTTTGAACTCTTTACCTTCCCTTTCTTCCATCCTCTCCTCTTCTTTCACCTGACCCCCCCATCCCACCCCACCCCAACCACCCACTGGCCTCTTTATTCAAGTGCTCATACCTTATCAAAGCACTCAGGCCCAAAACGTTGGTTACCACCCTTTTACTGTGCTGTGTGACCTGCTGAGTTCCTCCAACAATTCCACTCAGTGCCCTGCATTACATGCTAATACACGTATCCGTACAGTGGAACAGACAATAAATGATTGAATAGCAACTCACGTGATGGAATCACTCTGAACATGCCAAAGTTGGAATATATAGGACCAGCATCCTGTAGAAGCAGGATGTGGACGATAAATATTCATGCTCAGAACAGGTCAAAGTGAAAAGGATGTGGAAAAGCTTCACCGGTTGGCTTTTCAAACTTTTTCTTTCCACTCACGTACCACCTTAACCAATTCCTTACTGATCACAGAGCACCAATGGCGTAGGGGGGAGGTATGCGAGAGGAAAGAAAAAGGTTGAGAATCACTGATCTAACCCTTCCCTCCCTCATGCCCACCACCAACATTTTTCTTACACCCACGTCTCCATCTAAATGTCTTTTGAATGTCCCTATTTTATGTAGCTCCTTCAACCAGGCCTAAACCCTGAACCCCTCTGAAGTCTGTTCATGAACCCTACCTGTGTTGTAAGCTAATAAAAACGTTAGTTTTTCCTCCAATCGAGTGTGAGCTTTTATCTACACTACGCAGTACAACTCCGATTATCCGAAATGGTCGGGACATGGCCTATGTCGGATAAACATTTTTTTTTCCAGAAAACAGGTCATTTTTTTTAAAAAACAGCCCAGTAGCAACAACAAATCACTTGCATCAATGTTTAAGCAACAACAAACAGCAAGAGAAGGCTTTTTAAGCATAATTTTAAAGTTTAATTCTTATTAAAAATAAATGCTGGCCACCACTGATCCATCACATCTCCCCAACCGCCGTCACCGATCCCCAGACCGAGCGAGTCAGTGGACTCCAGATACCGGAGCTTCTGATGCCCAAGTCCCATCTCCGAATCCTCCCCTAAGCCTACTGCACAGTGGGGAGTTGTGTGTGTGTGTGTGTGTGTGTGTGTGTGTGTGTGTGTGTGTGTGTGTGTGTGTGTGCGCGCGCATGTGCGATGGTAGGCCGAGGGGAGGGGTCAGAGTCTGCATTGGGAATCCTGGTGTGCTGAGAGGGAGGGAGGGGGGTGGAAGGAAGGGGAGAGGGAGGGAAGGGAGAGGACATATGTAAGGGGAGGGAACGCCATTGAGCCAGAGGTCCTGCTCCTGCCCGGCAGGCCGCTCTCCTTGATGATGCCGCTTGCGGCTGGGAGACAGTGGCTCGCAGTTTGAGAGGAAGAGTTGGAGAGAAAAGTCAATAGGGAGAAGTAAAGAAGAAATGGAATGAGAGAGGGAAGGGAGTTACCTGAAATGAGGACAATCGTTCTAATTTCAGGTCAGGTGAAATTTTATTTCAACACGAGGTCAGTTGGGCTCCGAAAAAGATTTGGATAACTGAGGATTTCCAATTGTTTCAGATATTCTCATTTAATGAGGATCTTGGAGGATCCAATTTTGGATCATTGGAGTGGGTGGGGGGGGGGGGGTGCGGTGTGTGTGAGTGAGGGGGTGTGCGTAAGGGGGCGGGTGAGTGAGCCTTGTAGATTGTGGGTGATCACATGATGAGTCTCTCACTGCAGGAAATATCCTTGGAGCATCTAAATCCAATGGTCTGTGGGGAAGGGGGTCAGGGAGGTGGGAAACTACAAGGGCTCTGGAAGTCGCTGTACAAACACAAGTCTCCCCTGAGGCTCTGATAGTGTAAACCATAGGTCACAAGTTAATTCCTCGCTAGGGCCTCATTTCTGTGAGGGCCACTGGTTGAAGTGGCAACTCAGTCTTCCTTATGATAGACAGAGTTAAAGAATTTCATGTATGTTGCATTCTAAATGTAGTATTATGTGACAATACTGGAACCTTTACATCCGGTACTGACTGTAAGGAGTTCGTACGTTCTTCGCAGGTTTCTTCCGGGGGCTCCGGTTTCCTCCCAACCTCCAAAATGTACGGGGATTGTAGGCTCATTAGCGTATTTGGGCAGTGAAGGTTCATGGACTGGAAGGGCCTGTGACTGCACTGTACACCTTACTCTCCAATATCTCTTCATTCCTCATCCAACTCCAAACCTAAAAGCTTTGGCAACCGTGCTTTCTGATGTGAAGGCCCAAAGCTCTAGAATTCACTTTTCTGCTGCTCTGCCAACCTTGAAGTCTCAGGGGCGGACTTCCAATTATAACGACGTTCTCTAATCCACGTGATATAGATATTTTTTTTTATTGGGGCGGCATGGTGGGCAGAGGGGCCAGCTATCTGTAAGGAGTTCGCCCCATGTCTGTGTGGGTTTTCCCCCGGTGCTCCAGTTTACTCCCAAGGGGCGTGGAGGTTAATGGGTGTAAAATGGGTGGCACGGACTTGTGGATCGATTTGGCCTGTTACTGTGCTGGATGTCCAAATTTAATTTGTTTTCAAAATGACAGATCTGCGCACCCTTTAACCAGACCCATCTTTTAGACATCAATCAAATGTTCCAGCGAAAAATCTTGGGGTATTTTTAAACACCTTGAAGGCATGATTGAAAATACAACAGTTTGCATTTTTGCCCAAATATCTTACTATTGTTGTAAAACACAGGTCAATGAAATTCTTGAAGTGCAGACACTGTTGCAAGTGAGGGGAACATGACAGTTCAGTTTTAGACAGACGATGTTATTAATGTTAAAATAACCCATTGAGAACAGAATGGTTAAAAAAAATGTTTCTTACAGCAGGCACCTAAGATACAACTCATTCCATTCCATAGAAGATAGGAGCAGGAGTAGGTCATTCGACCCTTCGAGCCTGCTCCGCCATTCAACGAGATCATGGCTGATCTTAAAGTTCAGTACCCCGTCCCAGCCTTCTCTCCGTAACCTTTAATACCCTTATACTGAAGAAATAGATCTAATTCCCTCTTAAATATATTTAATGAACCTGCCTCTACTGCCCTCTGTGGCAATGAATTCCACAGATTCACCACCCTCTGGGTAAAGAAATTCCTCCTTATCTCGGTCCTAAATGGTTTGCCTATTATCCTCAAACCATGGCCCCGGGTTCTGGATTTTCCCACCATTGGAAACATCCCATCTGCATCCATTCTGTCCAGTCCTGCCAGAATTTTATAGGTCTCTATGAGATCCCCTCTCAATCTTCTAAACTCCAGCGAGTACAATCCCAATTTGCACAATCCCCCACACAGGCTCAGATACAAAGGCTTCACGATGCCTTTCATAAACGAAGGAGCTTTCAACTCAGACGAGAGAGCTACTAACTAATCCACACTGCTATTTCCTTACCTTCTCATCTTCAATAAGATTTTAAATTCAAGGACTGCTTTAAGCCCCTATAATAGCTCCAGCATTGGCAGGTTTATTGTAGCCATTTACTTGGAATCAAAATCCTTACATCTCCTTGTTGGTCCCCCCCTAACTGGGGGGTAGTTATTACTCATTCACAACCATGTGAATAATCTCTCAACATTTTCCCATTTTATCCTCCCTAACCCTGAAATTACAGCTCTGGCTTTTCACGTCAAATTGTACAAAATTCTCTCAGCCATTTAATATCCATTTCATCTACATGACGCAAATGCACACTATTTAACCACATCCTACTTTTTTGCGCCACTGGTAAGAAACTTGTCAGGAACTGGGTTCCACCTCTTTGTATCCCTATTTTAAAAGGGGAGCTCCTTGACCCAACACACGAATGGCACCGGGAAGACAGCACATCAGTGCCTCCACTTTCGCAGGTTCTGCAATGGTGCTGGAAACCGTGGCAGACGTCTTCAGATGTGTAGTGGACAGCATGTTGACTGGCTGAATCACAGCCTGGTGTGGAGGCACTGATACAAATATAGTTAAGGCCGCTGAAAAGTAACACTCTCTTGACACAATTCTGACCGTATTTCCTCTTGGCTTTGTATATTTAAATCTTTCTCCCAACGTAATTTTGATTTATACCACTTTTTTTTCCTTTTAGTTTCTTGTAATTTTATATTCACGTTAGAAATAAATATCTTGATTCTGTGTTTTTATTGATAAAGCTAGCATGCAGGCTCTTAACCTGCCGGTGGCATGTTTGGCATAGCGGTTAGCACAACACTGTTACAGCACCAGCGATTGGGACCGGAGTTCAAATCCCTGTTTGTAAGGAGTTTGTACATTTTCCTTGTATCTGCATGGGCTTTCCCCGGGGGCTCCAGTTTCCTCCCACCATTCAAAACATACTAGGGGCTGTAGGTCAATTGGACAGCATAGGCTCATGGGAAGAAGGGCCTGTTACCATGTTATACAACAATTACAGTATGGGAATAGGCCATCTCGGCCCCTCTAGTCCCAATGATTTAAGTGATCTCCACTAGTCCCACCTACCTGCTCCCTGTCCATAACCCTCCAATCCCCTCATGTCCATACACTCATCCGACCTTCTCTTAAATCACAAAATTGACCCTGCTTCAACCACCTCTTTCGGAAGGTCATTCCAATCAGCCACCACACTCTGAGTGAAGAAGTCTCCTCTCATGTTACTTCTAAACTTTTGCCCCAAAAGTTCAAAAAATCCAGGGTCATCCATATTTGGAACAGAGACACGATCAAACGCCACCAATTTCCCCATCACAACAACAAAACGATCATTTGTGCCTGAGACAACATTATGTCTAATTTTAAATTTTTTAAATTTGTATGTCTAAATTTAAATAAAACTCAGTGTACAAGGTAGCATTAAAATGTAGGCTTGTGAAAATGTGGGTCAGTACTTCTGAATAACATGACTTGTTTGCCTTTATGTAGGAACGGCTGAAGTTTAGTGATCTCTTGGGCTCACCACTTGCTGAATTTATAACCAGCAATCATTTCTAATCCTGGCCCCCTCTGCGATACTCCTGTTCATTATCCATGCTGAGATGTTACCTGCAGTATCAAGGGCTCTGATCTTCACTGGTAACTTATCAGGAACTTTTCAAAATTCAGTGCCCATTTCTCTGTGCACACAGTCTTTCTCTCATGGTAGGAGAGTTGAAGACTAGAGAGCACAGTTTTAAGGTGAGAAAGGAAAGATCTGAAGGGGCCAGATTTTCCCCCACACGAAGGGAGAAAAAAATGGTTCAGCACAGACTAGAGGGACCGAAGAGGCCAATTTCTGTGCTTTAGTGTTCTATGGTTCGAAATTGAGTGTAATTGGGCAGCATGGGCTTGTGGGCCTGCATCACTAAATTTAAATTTATAAATTCAAAACCCTTTCTCCAGTTTATAACTGTCACATATTTTTTGCAGTTAAGCATGTAGCACCAACCCAATAAAAAACTTTTCATTGGGATTTTGGGAAAACAAAGCCAATTATTTACACATAAGCAAGCAGGACTAGCTCAGATAGACAACTTAGTCAGCATGGATGAGTTGGGCTGAAGGATTTGTTCCCATGCTCTATGACGAAGAGACAACGTTGGGGCAGGAAAGTCCTTCTCCCATTGTGAATGCTGATTTTCTATCAGCTAATTGGAGAAGGAAATGATCCAAAGTACACCTAGTGTGAACATGTCTGCCTCACTGGCCACCCAGAAGCTCTGAAGTGGGAGGAACTACGCATCTTTGAATCATTACTTCTAAGATCAGAGCAGATGTAGAACTGCTAAAACCTCGAGTTCTGCTCAAAGTTCACATCAAGCATCTTCCAAGACAACGTTGATCGAGTTGGACATCGTCAGAAGCTTGGGGCCAGGGTTGCAATGCAGGTTAAACCAGCAAATGCAAAGAGGGCAGATGCTAGAAATGTTCAACAGAAACAAATGTTGGGCAGCAGCTCTGGAAAGGGAAAACAGCCGACATTCCAGATCTGAGACCATCTTCTCTTCCTGATACGGGGTTGCAGAAGCATGGAGTTCTGGCTCACATGGCAGGGTCACCCAGTGGGCTGAAAAGCCTGTATTCTCTGAACCTCTATCCTCAAGGACCCCCCACAACCCAGGCTACGCCCTCTTCACACTGCTACCATCAGGAAGGAGGTACAGAAGCCTGAAGATGAACACCCAGTGGCACAAGAACAGCTGCCATCAGATTCCTGAATGGACAATGAACCACAGTCACAGCCTCACTTTTCTTTTGCACTATTTTCTTTTTAAACATAATTTATAGCAATTTTCCCCCAGCAAAACAATGAATTCCGTGACATGCTCACGACAGTAAATTCTGATTCTGCGCCCAGTCTGCTGCACCTGCCAAAGGTTTCCATCAGCACATTCTGACTGAGGTGCGAGCATCCTCCTCTTGGCCAGGTGGAAGGACGGAGATCCCGGAACCCTGGGTGGATCAGGCCGACCGTCTTAATCTTCTAGCTGTGTGACTTGCTCAAAAGGACCTCAACAGATTCACCCAACGCTGCCCCAGGATGCTCTTTTCCTAAACCAGTCATGCAACTGACATCATGGAGGAACTGTAATAAGTCTGCACGTTCTCCCCGTGTCTGTGCAAGTTTTCCCCGGGGAGGGTAGAGCATGGACTCTTGGGCTGAAAAGGCCGATTACCAGGCTGTATGTCTAAATTTAAAAGTCAACTTCGATGTAAAATATAAATTTGAAACTAAATACAAGTCACAGGGCCTAAAATGTGGCAGTTTTTGTTCTTTTTTTGTTACGTGTGGGTCTGCCGGGCATAGAGTTTGACAGCACAGAGACAAGCTCTGGGCGTGACTGGGAAGGCCAGCATTTACTGCACATCCCTAAAGGCCCTTGAGAAGGCATGTGCTGCCTTCCAATGGTACAGCTGAGAGGCTTGGAGAGTGCCATCTCAGAGGGCAGGTGAGAGGTCGGATTCAAAACAGATTTCCTTTCCCATGAGACATTCATGAAGCAGATGTTCTTGGAATTGCAATGATCCAATAGGTTTCTGTGGTCGTTATGACTGAAAATAGATGGTGTTTTTTCTTCAAATTCAAATTATTAACAATTTAAAGCTCACAACTACCCTCAAGGGATTTGAACTCGGGTCTCTGGGTAACTGCTCTAACCTAATCTCTAGGATCCACCAAATGCCATTGAGATGTGTCACTCAACATCTGAATATTCTGTTATGCATCAGATCGGAGATCAGTACAGAGGGTGATTAAAACTACTGAGATCACTGGGATCTCCCTTCCCTCTATCCATGATGACCATGTCTATCCCATTTGCCTGTGTTCAGCCCATATCTTTCTACCCCTTTCTAAATTTTTCATACAGCACGGTAACAGGCCATTTCGGCCCACGAACCCAAGTCACCCAATTCAAACCTGATTAACCTACACCCCCGATATATTTTGAACAGGGGGGGAGGAAACTGGAGCCCCCGGGGAAAACTCACACAGAGACACGAGGAGAACGTACAAACTCCTTACAGACAGCGCGGGATGTAAATGCCAGTCCCAATCCCTGGCGCTGTAACAGCGTTGCATTAACCACGCTAACTGTGCTGCCCTTTTATATCCCCGTACCTGCCGAAATGTCTTTTACACAACATTGTGAATTTAATGTCACGCACATAAGCACAATGTTCAAAGGAGCCAAAATATGCAAGATACACTAGCTATAATAGAACATAAAACACTACAGCACAGTATCGGCCCTTCAGCCCTCGATGTTGTGTCAACCCATAGACACTTTAAAAATAAGTTCTAAACCCTCTCTACCCCATAACCCTCTATTTTTCTTCCATCCATGTGCCTGTCTAGGAGTCTTTTAATGCCCCGAGCGTTTCAGCCTCCACCACCATTCCTGGCAAGGCCTTCCAACCACGCACAGCTTAATCCAAACATCTCCCCTAAACTTTCCTCCCGGGGTAAATAAAATGACCACAATAGACCAAGACAGTAAAAGAGACACCTCTCTTTCTCTCTCTCCCCTGTCTATCACATTTTTCCCGTCTCTTTTTCTCTCTCTCCCACTGCCTCTGTTTATATGTCTCTCCCCCACCCCCCCACCCCCCCCCTGTCTCTCCCTCGCTCTCTATATCAGTTTGTGCAATAAAAAGTGTTTTGTGCAGTGCAGACAAATCTTTTGGTGGTCTCAGAGTAGTTTATGGGTCGGGTACTCAGTGGCCATGGACACTCAGTGACTCTGAAGAGACCTTTTGCTGGAAGGGACACGGGGCAATGCTAATGGTGACTCCGTCTGCCTTACAGCAGTTAAAAATACAGGAAACCTGTGATTCGAATTCAAGCAACTGGCAAAAAAAAAACACGGAAAATAAAAAGGTAAATAGTTTAAAATTGGCACGTCCCACTATTAGTTCGCCCATTACTCAATACGCAATCGGAAAATTCATTTATCTGGCATCTACCAATCCCCAGAAGTGCCAGATACCCAGGGTTTTATTGTGCATCGTTCAAGTTACATTATGTATTATTACATGACAATAAAAGGAGCCTTGAATCATACACATAGTGTAGTGGTTAGTGCATTGCAGTTAAAGTGGCAGCGATCAGAACCATGGTTCAAATCCGGCACTGTGTGTCAGGAGTTTATACATTCTCCCTGAGTCTGCATTGGTTTCTTCTGGGTGCTCGGGTTTCCTCCCACCCTTCAAAACACACCAGGGGTTATAGGACAATTGGGCATAATTGGGCAGCAAGGGCTCATGGGCCGAAATGGCCTGTTACCATGCTGTATGTCTAAATTTTTTTTTAAAAAAAGATTAAAAGTACCGGGAGGTGTAAAGGTTAAAACCTTGTTTTCTGATTCTTAGTTAATTTTGCACCTGTCTCTTTAAGAGAACTTTTGTTTGTAGTGTTACCATAGTGACCATGATGTAATATATCATAATATCCCTCCCAGACTAATGACTTGATCATTATTCAACCAGATATGAAGTGTGAGCACGAGAAATTTTTCTTTTGAATTTTTTTGCAACTTTTTAAATACCTTTTTGTATCTCTTTAAAGTTTGTGTATCTCTTTTAAAGCTTCTTTATCTACATTTTATATCTATTATACAGTAAATGCTTTGCTATTCATCATTATGAAAGTCTTAATGCGAAGCTATACAAAATTTTTATCTGTTTTATCAATGAATTAAACCTACGTAAAATAACAGCCAGAGTTTGATTTATTGGATTAAAGAGATCGAAATTCGGAATATGTAGCTTATGCCTTGGAAGATAACACCTTGAAATTAGAATATATTAGAATAAGGAAAGTGTCATCTATAGAAGATGCAAGAGCCTGATGGCTGTTGGATAAAAACTGTTGTTGAGCAGGGAGGTGCTGGACTTGAGGCTTCTGCACCTTCTACCTGAAGCTGGCAGAGTGAAGAGGTTGTGACCAGGGTGATGGGGGTCCTTCATGATGTCAGCTGCTTTCTTGAGGCAACACTTCACATCGATGCCTGCAATGAACGGGAGGTTGGTGCCCGTGATGAACTTGGCTCAGTTTACCGCGTTCTGTGTTGCTGGGCACTAGAGTTTCCAAACCAGGTGAGATGTGGGAGCTGATTTTGGTGTTAACATGACATTTTTTGGCTGTTTTCCCTCCCTGAGGATTCAGATCAACTGCACATTTAGGAGGATTGAACTTCAAAGCCATTGAAGCATATGAAGAACATTAGTTGGTAGACAAAAATTCAGCTTCTCAGAACTATATTTGAGATTACAGAATCACAGTGTATTTGAAGGGAAGGCTACTTACCCATTAAATCTGTGCCAGTTCTTTTAAAGAAAGCTCCCCTGCTCTTGCCCTGAAGCCTTGCAACTTTTGCGCCCTTTGAGGATGAAGCCAATTCCTTTTTGGAGGACTACTGAAGAGTTTACAATCCACCCCCCAACTGCCTATGCCACGAGAAAACTTTTGCCTCTGCTCCTTTGATCTTCAAGTTCAAGATTACTAGATGGCTTCTAACGCCACAATGTGGCACGTTATTGGGAGGTGGTCTCTTTTATGTTGTGAAGACAAGGAAAAAAAACCTTTGAAAGGCGCAGGTTTTCATTTTTTTGTTTGCATTAATTTTCAAGCTCTGTGCGTGACTTGGAAGGGCAGCGTTTACTGCACATCCCTAACTGCTCTCGAGAAGGTGGGCCCTGCCTTCCTGAGTGGCTTGGGGAGTGCCACCTCAGAGTGCAGCTGAGAGGTTGGTTTTCCTTACCCGCGATACATTCACGAAGCAGATGTTCTTGGAATTGCAATGATCCAATAGGTTTCTGTGGTCGTTATGACTGAAAATAGTTGCTGTTGTTTTCCACAAATTCCAAATGATTAATTTAAATTCCACAGTGGCCCTCAAGAGATTTGAACTCATGTCTCTGGGTAACTGCTATGCTAACTTAAACCTCTAGGATATGCCAAATGCCACTGAGATACGTCATTCAACACACGAATATCCTGTTATGCAACAATGGTAGCTGGGAAGCATCAGAGCGGAGGTCAGTACGGAGTGATTAAACCTGCTATGAAGGTTACTGGGGTCTCCTTTCCCTCTATTGTCGTCATCTACAGGAAGTGGTGCTTAAAGAGGGCTCAGAGAATCACCAAGGGTTCTTACCATCCAGCCAGCAGTATCTTTGAGACACTATCTTCAAGGAGGAGATACAGGAGTATAAAAACCAGGATGGTGAGGCTGGGAAACAGCTTCTTCCCAAAGGCACTCAAGACTGTTGAACTATCCTAGACACCTGTAAATTATTTTGACCTATATTTAGTTTGGATCGCTACATATGCATGTCGTTGGTGTGTAAGGAGTACTGGTGTGTGTGTGTGTGTACGTGTGTGTGTGTGTGTGTGTGTGTGTGTATGTGTGCAGGCAGTACGGTCTAGAAGATGCGCTGTTTCGACAGGTGGTACATGTGCAATCAGATGACAGTGAACTTTCTGGAGCACAGAGGGAAACAAATCCAGCTGCCACCAGACTGCCTACCTAAGAATAATTCTGCATTGGTTCACCTGCACTTGTCCCCCTTCCATTTTTGAAGAATTCTGCCCACTCTAACCAACAGCCCAACACAAACTCACCTTTATATTGCACTCTGAAGCTTCCTTGCAAGACATCCCAAAATGCTTCACTGTCAGCAAAGCACCTTTGAAGAAGCAGCCACCAAATTCCATGCCACAACGACCCAGAAGAAGAGCCACAACAAAAACACAAGAGTTGGTTCTCGTTCTTTGGAGTGAGAAGCACTGTGGGGATAAACCTGCTACCTTGCGGTCAACTTAGCAACGGTTTAAACAACTTAATGGAAACCTCGCACCAACACCAGATACTGCTGGCTGGATTGACTCTTGAACTCTCAGCAACCAAACTCCAGTTTCACACCTAAATCTACCAATCTATGCGACCCTTGGGCTTCTCTCCCTTCCCTTAAATGCACCAACACAACTCACCTGCGTGGGAGCAAGTCCCACATTCCCGCCAGTCTTTGCCTCAAGAAGCTTCTTTGACACAACAGCCGTTGGTCTCGTCAGCAACAATGATGAGTTGCACTACAGAAGTGGAAAATCTCTTGAAGTGGTGTGAGAGGGACAACCTGAGTCTCGACGTGGACAAGATTAAGGAGATGATCGTGGACTTCAGGAGGACCAAGAATGACCACCAACAACTTTGTAGTGGAGAGAAACCAGTTCTTTGGAGTTCACTTAACTAGTGACCTTTCGTGGACACGCAACATCTCCTCACTTGTCAGGAAGGCGCAACAACGACTGCACTTCCTGAGAAGACTTAAGCGTCCAAGGCTGCCGGCCACCATTATGCCAATCTTCTACAGGAGTGCTATCAAGAGCATCCTGGCTGGCTGTATCATGGTGCGGTACGGTTGCTGTAGAGAAATGGATCGGAGGTCAATCCACAGGACCATAAGAATAGCAGAGAGGATAACAGGGTTCTCCCTTTCCCCCCCACCCCCCCCCCACCCATCCCCCTCCCAATTGACATGATCTACTAAGATCATTGTCTGAAGAGGGCATGCAAAATCACTGAGGACCCCTTAAACCCTGCACACAGCATCATTCTCCCATCGGGGAAGAGATACAGGAGGATCAGAGCCAGCACCACCAGGCTGAGGAACAGTTTCTTACCATGGGCAGTGAGAATGTTGAATGATCAAACAAACTGCTCATATCAACCATCCAAGACTCATATTTAAAAAAACAATTATTCATTTGTGTATATGAATACTACTCCTGCATACGTATTGTCTTTCTGTATGTGTGTTATGTCTGGTTGTACGTCTACATGTTTTGCACCAAAGACCAGAGAACGCCGTTTCATTGGGTTGTACTTGTACAATCAGATGACAATATACTTGACTTGATTTGAAACATTCCAAACCTGGTTGAAAGATCCTCATTGGGTCACCTGTCAGCCACCTTTTCTCAAGAGATGCTTATCTACAAACAAAGGCTGATGTTTAGAGAGGAGTCATCTGGCCAAGTGCTATACGTTCCAGTCAACACATTCTGAAAGGTTCCAAATTTAGTGAAGGGACCAAATTCAAACAAAAAGCCTTTTCCTTCTGCAGTTGCCAGGAAACCAGCCCAGGTATTGAACCAAAAAAAAAAACTGGGGAAGGTTTTGATGTGAGGGCTGATGAACGCAATTCTTCAGGAAGTATACCTTTTTATGATCATCAGTTATTTTAAATTTAAATTATATAGCATGGTAACAGGCCATTTCGGCCCACGAGTCTCTGACGTCCATTATACCCGATTTACCTGTGCTCGCGGTACTTTTTTTTGAATGGTGGGAGGAAACCGGAACCCCTGAGAAAATCCACACAGATACAGGGAGAACGTACAAAGTCCTTGAACCCCGGTCACTGGTGCTGTAAAGGTGTTGGGCTAACTGCTACACTAATCATGTATATGTACATGTACACCAAAATTCTAATTTGCTACAGCCGAACTGGTACTTTGCTAAGATGATAAATATTCAGTTACCATAGTGCAAGGAATTAAAGTGGTGTCAAGACAGTCCTTTTTGTGGTGGAGCCTGAATATGCAGGACATTGTCTGATCTCAGAAGCTAAGTAGGCTCAGCTCTGGTCAGTCATCAGTGGTTCTCAACCTTTTTCTTCCCACTTTAAGTAATTCCAAGGCCATTGGGGCTCTGTGATTGGTAAGGATTTGCTTAAGGTGGGACGTGAGTGGGAAGGGAAGGTTGAGAATTACTGTTACTGAAATATTTTGCTTGAGAAAAATTGTCATTGTGTGGTGAAAGGCATTTACAGAGATGTATGGACTGGCCAGTCTGAACCTATCGGACCTTCCCTAACCCCTCCCTTGGCCCCTCCTTGGACTTCCCAATAAAGGTTGCCATGCCCGGACTTGGCCCCTCTTGCGCCTGTACCTGGAACCTGGCCAAGTCGTGTATCAGTAAGGGTCAGGTTTTTGGTAATTAAAGTCATTTAATCACTCCAACGTGTGGATGTGATTACTGTGTGCACCACAGATTGGCCCATTTCCTTTGGAGTTATGAAATCGTGCACATAAGAGTCAAACTGTTTCTTTCCACCCACATACCAATCCCTTACTAATCACAGAGGAAAGGGATTACTAAAGTGGTATGTGAGTGGAAAGAAAATGATTGAGAACCACTGGGTCAGTGTTTGGAGGGGAGCCCACCCAGGGACACCAGGCGCTGGTCAAAGTGTGATAAAAGTTAAACAATTTAATGCATGTAACTTTCCAAATTCGTATCATGTGATAATAATGGAACCTTTACCTTGAGGATTTGAAAGTAGTTAAGGGGACTTCTTTTCAAGATGTTAACATAGCATAATGAGGCCCTTTAGTGCACACACCTGGGCTAAACATGGTGATCAAATTAAACTCGGGCTTTGCTGCTTCCACAGGATTCATCTCCCTCTGTTCCCTGCATTTTCGTGGGTTCATCGAGAAGGCTCCTATTGTGTCTGCTTTCACCATTACCCCAGCCACTCTGTTCAACTCTCCGCGCACAAATAAACATGGCCTGTCTATCTCCTTTAAACCTTTTCCTTTTCACCTTCAAAGCGTGGCCTCTAGTATTTAGATAGTTTTACCCTCAGAAAGAATCTCTTTTATTGATGCCTCTCCTATTTTTGTTATATAAACTTCCATCAGATCTCCCGTCAAGATTTCGACAGTCCCGAGCTGTCGATAAGGAATTTGTACATTCTCTCCGTGACCTGCGCGAGTGCCACCTACCGTTGAGCACTGAACACCTTTGCTCTGTCTACAGCTGTGGCGGGGATATCCCAGAGGCTAATCACTTCAATTCTGCTCCCTACCCCCGCACCGCCAAACCAAGGCCACCCACAGATGGGAGGAGCAACACTTAATATTCTGCCTGGGCACTCGCCAATCAACTTCTCTGATTTCCGCTCCCCTGTCATCCCTTATCCCTTTCCTCCAGCACCCCCACCCCTCTCCATTCAGAGAGCTACCCCACCCCCTATCACTCGTCAGCGTTTACCTTCTGGCCTCCCATCATTACAACCTCGAGCCTGTGGGTCTGTGCTCCTGCCCCTACCCCCACCATTTTATTCAGGCTTTTATGCTTATACCTTGATGAGGGCCTCAGGTCCAAATCGTTGCTTATGTATCTTTGGTACACAGGGAATACTGCACAACATGCTCAGTTTCTCCAGCAATTTTGTGTAACCTTCTACCTTGCTGCATTATTAAAATTTAATTGGAAGACCCAAGAAGGTGCAACCTTTCCTCATAGCTCAGAAACACTTAATCTAGGCCACATCCAAGAAAACCTGTTTAATAATAGATGAAGTACTCGATGATCTAATCAAACAAACAGGGAGTAGCTGCTGAGGTACATGAAACAGATTTCAGAAAACTCCTTAAAAACAGTAAATATTATTTCCATCCAAGTCAATACGACACTGTGGCAGTGCTCTGCCCACCAGTTGTGGTGTCATTCTTTGTGAGAGTGGTCCACAAAGAGTTCATGTAACCTCCCAGCACAGAACCAAGTGACAGGTCTGTTACTGGAGTTGGGTTGGTGTCACTCTCAAGCAACCCCCCCCCCCCCCCCACCACTGCCACCCAGGACCTCCTCTCCTAGCAGACCATACAGAGTCCTTAGTAATGTTTTTTGTACCGATGTTCCTCGTAAATCGTAATTCCCATAGATCACTGAATGTAACAGCGAGATAAACAATGAGCAAAATTAGTTCCAACATTATCATCTACTGAGCTGAAGCCTTTTTGATTTTTCTCCTTCTTTTACTTTAATTACTATTATTTCATTCTCAAAAGAAGTTATAGATATCGGCTCACAAATACTAATGACCACAATATTGTAGCTAAAACACCAGAAAATCTCACAAAAGCAGCGACTGTAAAAAAAAACCCACCAGCAGCAACAAAAACAACAGCGCTCGCTGATGGCGTAAGCAGACAAAACCACATGATTCAGAGCGTCGTTGTCATGGGGTAATAACAACAGCTCTGACCAGAGCAGATAAGAAAGTTCAAAAGTAAATGAGCATTGAGTTTTATCCTTGATACCTGTAAGCGAAGCTTATGAAAAATGTTTTTGTTGTTATAACTAACTACAGGGATATTTTTATAAAACACAAATTTCTGCTGAAACACTGCACAAAAATTTTAAAGACAGTCATTTTAGTGTCACCCCCCCCCCCCCCCCCCGATGGTGTCACCCGGTGCGGTCTGCACCCCCCTCGTGACACCAGTTTGGAGAGAGCACCTTCAGGGTCAGATGAAGTGAGACCAGTCGTCTGTCACAGGAGACACAATAATTGTGGGAGCTGTTTCATGGCAGAGCAGTCCTGGCCAATTGTGATCCTTCTATCAGCTCGATCACGAGATCAGGATTTCCTGGTGATCAGCCCTCGCTGGGTGAGTGAGTTCGCTTTGCACAAACTGGGGCCGAGTTTTGTCCTGCAGTTTCCCAGCTATTTCAATGGGTGTGAAGCAATGTGGGGATTGGCACAGCTCTAGAAACACAACGTGCTTTTGCATGGGCCACGTTGCCCAAGGAGTGTGATCAGCTCACTGAGCATCAAAGCTTCCATTGTTACACCCACAGATGGTCCATATGTCAACAGCTTGGACTCAAACCACATGCCTGGTAGATTTATTGGTCAACATTACACAAAGACAACATAGGCTTGTATCCATAACTTCACACTGCACGTCAGACAGACAGAGAGGGGGGGAGAGAGAGAGGGGAGTGAGAGAGAGAGAGAGAGAGACAGAGAGAGAGAGAGAGATATGGGGTAGGGGGGGAAGAGATGGGGTGGGGGGGGAGAGATGGGGTGGGGGGGAGAGATGGGGTGGGGGGGAGAGATGGGGTGGGGGGGAGAGATGGGGTGGGGGGGAGAGATGGGGTGGGGGGGAGAGATGGGGTGGGGGGGAGAGATGGGGTGGGGGGAGAGATGGGGTGGGGGGAGAGATGGGGTGGGGGGGAGAGATGGGGTGGGGGGGAGAGATGGGGTGGGGGGGAGAGATGGGGTGGGGGGGAGAGATGGGTGGGGGGGAGAGATGGGGTGGGGGGGAGAGATGGGGTGGGGGGGAGAGATGGGGTGGGGGGGAGAGATGGGGTGGGGGGAGAGATGGGGTGGGGGGGAGAGATGGGGTGGGGGGGAGAGATGGGGTGGGGGGGAGAGATGGGGTGGGGGGGAGAGATGGGGTGGGGGGGAGAGATGGGGTGTGGGGGAGAGATGGGGTGGGGGGGAGAGATGGGGTGGGGGGGAGAGATGGGGTGGGGGGGAGAGATGGGGTGGGGGGGAGAGATGGGGTGGGGGGAGAGATGGGGTGGGGGGAGAGATGGGGTGGGGGGAGAGATGGGGTGGGGGGGAGAGATGGGGTGGGGGGGAGAGATGGGGTGGGGGGGAGAGATGGGGTGGGGGGGAGAGATGGGGTGGGGGGGAGAGATGGGGTGGGGGGGAGAGATGGGGTGGGGGGGAGATGGGGTGGGGGGGAGATGGGGTGGGGGGGAGATGGGTGGGGGGGAGATGGGGTGGGGGGGAGATGGGGTGGGGGGGAGATGGGGTGGGGGGGAGATGGGGTGGGGGGGAGATGGGGTGGGGGGAGATGGGGTGGGGGGAGATGGGGTGGGGGAGATGGGGTGGGGGGAGATGGGGTGGGGGGAGATGGGGTGGGGGGAGATGGGGTGGGGGAGTGGGGTGGGGGAGATGGGGTGGGGGAGGTGGGGTGGGGGGAGGTGGGGTGGGGGGAGGTGGGGTGGGGGGAGATGGGGTGGGGGGAGATGGGGTGGGGGGAGATGGGGTGGGGGAGGGATGAGATGGGGTGGGGGAGGGATAAGGGAGAGAGGGGAAGGGGGGGAGGGATAAGGGAGAGAGGGGAAGGGGAGGGATATGGGAGAGAGGGGAAGGGGAGGGATATGGGAGAGAGGGGAAGGGGGAGGGATAAGGGAGAGAGGGGAAGGGGGAGGGATAAGGGAGAGAGGGGAAGGAGGAGGGATAAGGGAGAGAGGGGAAGGGGGAGGGATAAGGGAGAGAGGGGAAGGGGGAGGGATAAGGGAGAGAGGGGAAGGGGAGAGATAAGGGAGAGAGGGGAAGGGGGAGAGAGCGGAAGGGGGAGAGAGGGGAAGGGGAGGGATAAGGGAAAGAGGGGAAGGGGAAGGGATAAGAGAGACAGACAGCAGGTAGCTGGGGAAGAGGGTAGAGGGAGGGAGTGAGGGAAAAAAGTGAGAGGGAGTCAGGCAGCGGGTCGGGAGGGTGGGGAGACACAGACAGAACAAAAAATGGGAGATTCAAGCATACGGATGGAGGGGAACTCTCGAGGACGGGTGGGGGGGGGGGAGCAATGGAAGCAAAAGAGGCAAGGATGGTCTGAATTTCAGATTGATGATGAAGATCTTTAATTGGACTCTCTTGACCGACCTGCAAACTTAATTCTGTTTAATGACTGCGTGCTGGCTGAAACAGTGAGTGGAGTGGTCCCTCGTTCTTGCCTCCCTGCAGTGAGCTGACATAATTTCACACTTAACTTTCATTAAAATGAAGAGATGACATGAACAGGATGCAAGATTTCCTCTCAGTCATTTAAGTCAGATGTCTAAACTGCTTTGAGAAGAATATGTCTTTATTAAGTGAGCCGCAGAAGCAGCTGGTGAGTGAACCGGAGACCTGTAATCATAAATTAAATGAAGTCCTTCCATAACCTGTTGTTGCAAATGATGAAGAAAAATCATCTTTTCATTGAAGCAGCATCCTTTACACGAGTTACTGATGGCAATCAGCGAGGCGGTTAGCGCAACGTTATTACAGTGCCAGCGACCTGGGTTCAAATCGCGAACTATAAAGTGTTTGCATGTTCTCCCCGTGGATTTCCTCTTGGGGTTCCGGTTTCTTTCCGCCATTCGAAATGAACTGGGGGCTGCAGGTTAATTGGAAAGCATGGGCTCGTGGGCCAGAAGGGGCTATTACCCTGATGTATGTCTAAATTTTTTTGAAAATGGAACAGGTTTGACCAGCAGAGTGGTCTGACCCTGGTCCAATGTTTGTTCACGTTGGGCAGCATGGGCTCATGGGCCGGAAGGACCTGTTGCTGCGCTGTATGTCTAATTTAAATTTTAAAATGACAATGAGAGAGAGAGAGAGAGAAAGAGAGAGTTAGAAAAAGAGAAAGAGATCAGCTGGTGCCCTTCATCAAGGAAAGGCCTGGCAAGGACCTGTACAGGCATCTTACAGCCCAGGGTCAGATGTCAGAGCAGAGATCAAGGACCCGTTTGAACTAAGAAAAACTCTTTTACAACCAGACAGTCCAAGTGAATATTGTCACAATCTGTTGAAAATCGATCATTAAACAAAAAGGAATGTGAATAGGTAATTCAATTCAAACGTATCATGCGGCTTTGCTCTGTCTGCATCAGTGACAGGGATGTCCCAGTGGCAACCACTTCAAATCTGCACCCCACTCCCATGTTTGTCCATGGCCTCGTGTACTATCCCCACTAAGACCACCTGTGAATTGGAGGAACAATTGATTTTCCATCTGGGGATTCGCCAACCGGATGGCAATCTAAATTTAGAGTTAAATTTTAAATTTAGACCTTCAACACGGTAACAGGCCCCTTCGGCCCACAAGTCCATGCCTCCCAATTAACCTCCACCCCTGGTAAGTTTCGAGTGGTGGAGGAAACCGGAGCCCCCGGGGAAAACCCACGCAGGCACGGGGAGAACTCCTTACAGACAGCGCGGATTCGAACCCCGGTCCCAATCGCTGGCGCTATAACTGTGTCTACACTAACTGCACCACTCATCAACACCGACTTATCTGGTTTCAAGAGGAATTCCGCCCCCCCCCCCCCCCCCCCCATTGCTTGCTGGTGTGCCTTCCCTCCCTTATCCACCTATTACCTCCCATTATGGCATTCCTGCCCCTGCCCCTCCCCCCCACCATTTGGTTCGGGAGCCAGCTAACATTTTTCCATACCTTGATGAAGGGCTCGAGCCCAAAATGTTGCTTCTGTATCTTGATCTTTGCTATATAAAGTGCACTGACCAGCTGAGTTTCCCCACGTTGTGTTTTTACATTCACCAACCTGTAGTCTATGAGAATGAAAGGAACATAAACAGAACAATGCAGTTCTCCAGTAATCCCTACAATTATCCTGGTCAACTTCACCTTTCATGGAATTTCAAGATTCATTATTGTCATGTAATAGAACAGAATATGTAATATTACACAAAGTGGTCTTCTGCCTGCCTGTGGAATCAAAGCCTGATCGATCAATGGCTGGATTCTGCTTCAGCATTCTCCAGTAATGGGGGTTCACTTCAGAAAGAGCAAGAGCACAAACTAAGCAAGTTCCACTTGGTTTCTGACATCAAAGGCACTCTGGAGAGAACATAAGAAACAGGAACAGGGGTCGGCCATCCAGCCAGTCGAGTCTGCTCCGCCATTCAATGAGATCACGGCTGGTCTCCACCAACCTGCCTTTTCCCTATATCCTTTATTATGGAGAAACCTATCCAATCTCGCCTTAAATATATTTACTGAGGTCACCTCCACTGCTTCAATGGGCAACGATTTCCATAGATTTATCGGCCTCTGGAAAAAGCAGTCCCTCTTCATCTCTGTCCTAAATCTACTACCCTGCATCTTGAGGCTATGTCCTCAAGTTCTGATTTCCCCAACCAATGGAAAAAACTTACCAACCTCAATCCTATTGATCCCTTTCATAATTTGTTTATGTTTCTATAAGATCCCTTCTCATTCTTCTAAATTTCAGCGAGTACAGTCCCAGACGACTCAGTGTCTCCTCATAGGCCAACCTGGAATCGACCTGGTGAACCTCCTCTGCACCGTCTCCAAAGCCAGTACATCCTTCCTCAAGTAAGGAGACCAGAATTGCAGGCAGCTCTCCAGATGCGGCCTCACCAGTACCTTGTAGAGTTGCCGCATAACCCCTCTGCTTCTAAATTCAATCTCTCCAGCCCAAGGTCAACATTCCGTTTGCCTTCTCGTCAGCCCGCTGCACGTGCAAGCCAACCTTTTGCTCTTCCTGGACGAGCACTCCCACGTCCTTCTTCACGGCAGCATCGCTTGCCACATAAATAATATTCTGATCTTCCATTCTTCCTTCCAACATTACACTCTGGCACTTTAACTGCGTCTACACTAACTGCGCCACTCATCAACGTCGACTTATCTGGTTTCACATTTACCAACATTGTACTCTGTCTGCCAGACCCTTGTTCACTCTATATCCAGATTTAGAGAGCATCCACTTCAATTAGACTCCAGGTCACATCTTCCTTTTAAATCCCGGACACCCGTTCCTGATCCACTGTAGCCCCTTTTTTGGGGTAGGACACTGGGTTTTAAGCACCATGGTTACAGAGGGCCTGATAGACTTGGCCTTCACCTTGAACAAGTCACTGAGATCTGGCCCTCACACTGCAAGAACCCCAGGCGTCAGTCACTGAGGAAGGTGTCAGCCTGGAAACAGATGGAGCTCATGCCTTTTATCTATTACCAGTTTTTGTGGCCGAGGAAAATTCCCTTCAAATTGGAAGAAAGCAAAGCCAATAAACAGAGGTCACGTGGGAGCAGTAACGTGAGACGAGAACATCTCACATTGTGCAGCAAAAAATATAAACACCGTTATGCACTTGTTTAAAATCCTATCACGCCGGAGATGTCTCAAGATCGAAGGATCCTTGTCATAAAATAACACATTTTGATACACTTTGACTTTCGTTACATGTTCCTCATTTATTTTTTTCCCCTCTTTGTAAAGTAGATCGAGAGTCACCATTAGTTTTGCCCAGCCAGCCTTGCAGTCCGAGAGTCCCAGAGTCACTGAGTGTCTTCGCCTCCACTCTTCATCACGTCCAGCAGTGTGGGAACCAAATGTTTGGGTCTCCAATGTGCACAGAATCAAATTGTTTGGCCTAAAATGACACAGCTGGTTAAACGAGGTCCAAACCACCAGTAGAACCTGTGGCGTGACATCATACAGAATACAAGCTCCCGTCTGTGAAACAGTACTGCTTCACAGACACTTTGGTCTCATCAATAGCCCCTTTCACACTGGCACCATGTCCCAGTGATTGACGGCCAATCTACCAGTTAAGGGTGCAGTGTGAAAGCTTCTTAATTGGCACACAGGGATCAGATCACGCCGGGGTAATACTACCTAGATCATCCCAGTGTCTGATGATGTCTGTGTGCTGATTACCCCAGTGTGATAGGGACATAGGGTATCCTGGGATAAAGTAGTGACATGTTGATTATGTTTTTGCGTGAGTGCAGGATCGTGAAGGAAACAAAAGATTAAAAAGGTATAAACATTGCCAACCCATATAAACATTTATAAATGTCTAAAGGACTGTGGGGAAAGTAGCAGCAGGAGAGAGAGATATGGTGGATCTGCCTTCCCAGAATTCTGTGTGGCAGAGAAACCCCTTTATGAGTGCTCCTTGCATACAGCCCTTTCCCAACCACACGGAATTCTGGGAGGGCAGGTCTGCCATTGCTCTCCTCCTACGGCTTTTATAAATTGTGCACTATTGCTGCTAGGACTTTCCCACGATGTTTATAAATGATGCGCTATACTTTCCAACAATCTTTTATAAAATTATAAAGGTTTATATAGGTTGGCACAACAACAGGGGCTCAAGGGCTCATAAAGTTTAATCATGTCATAATTAGGCATGATCAATTTTGTTTAAATTCAAGATCAAATTACAGTGCTGAATTTAGGGGAGGTCCACCATCACTCGATGCGTCACTCAGACGTCACCGGTGGAGTGCAGATCCTTTAACCGGTTCATTGAACGGCCTTAACTGGTTCACTGAATGGCCAATCTATTGGTTCGCCAGTAGATTCACTTGGGAATTCACTTCAGAACTGACTTGGGAAGATTTTTGATTACCCTTCAGCCTGGAAAGCAGGCTATCTCTGTGCTAAAACTAGTCCAATATATAAAAAAAAGAGAACACCTGACTTTTGAAAAGATTTTTGACTTGTGAAAATTTTACTGCTTCTCAGAACTTGTTTTTATTTTGTTACAAGAAGCTGGAATAGGCTGGCACTTTGAAAGTGTCGGAAGCTGAGGAGTGAGTGATCTTATGCAGGTTTACAACATCTTACCTGAGCACAAACGAGGTGAATAGATGAGAGGAAAAGGATTTAAAAGGGAATTCACAAGACCATAAAGCACAGGAGCAGAATTAGGATATTCAGCCCATTGTCTGTCCCACCATTCAGTCATGAGCTGATCCATTTCAGCCCCTCTGCCCAGGCTTCTCCCCATAACCTGAGATGTCCTGGCTAATCAAGAACCTATCAATCTCTGCCTTCAACACACTCGGCCTCCACAACTGCCTGTAGCAACAAATTCCAGAGATTTGTGACCCTCTGGTACGACCTGTAGTCGTGCCCTCTTGTTCTAGACTTTCCCACCATGGGAAACAACCTTTCTACATCTACTCAGAAGGCCAAAGAGTGTCCTTTATTTTAAGATTGAAGATACATCACCAATGTTTCAGGCTTGAATCCTTCACTGAAGTATGTTCAATGTTCTTTCATTGGGCACAGGTGGGGTGGCATGGTTAGCTTCACAGTCAGCACCACGCTGTTAAAGCACTAGCAACAGGGCTTCGAATCTGGTGCCATCTGTCAGGAGTTTGTACGTTCTTCCCGTGACTGCATGGGTTTTCGCTGGGGACTCTGGTTTCCTCCCACCCTTCAAAACTTACTGGGGTTTTTAGATCAATTGGGTGTAATTGGGTGGCCCACACTTGTGGACTTTAAGGCCCTGTTACCATGTTGTACGTCTAAATTTAAATTGTGCAGATCCTTTCTGCTGAGAGGTTACACTGGAGCACAGATCCCCTTGGACACAAAATCTCAATACACAGTTTCAAAGGAGTTCTAGGTCAATGTTAGATATCACAAACAGATAATCTGGTCAGTGCCACACCCCTCTTTGTGGGCACACTGGCAGTTTCCTATACAACAGCAATTGTATTTCTAAAACATTTCATTGGACTGTTACACCCTGTGAAATCCGATATACGTTCATATTTCCTTAAACCGGATTTAGTCTTCATCGCATTTAGTCTTCCTGCAATTGCTGGAGAACCTGCCCGCACTGGGACTCAATGACCCTCTCTGCAACTGGATACTGGACTTCCCAACGGAAAGGCCAATCTGTCCGGGTCAGCGGCAGACGGTCAAGCACCATCGCGCCGAGCACTGGCGCGCCTCAGGGCTGTGCGCTCACGCTGCTGACCCACGGCTGCATCGCCAGATCCAGCTCCAACAGCATTATCAAGCTTGCAGGTGCCCCAACAGTCGTTAGCCTCGTCAACCATGACGAGTCACACTCCAGAGAAGAGGTGGAAAAATCTCTCATCACAGAGCGAGAGCAAAACCCTGAGCTTTTTTTTTTAATTTTTTATTTTTCACACCATAAATCACAATAGCCATGATATACACTTTTTCTTTTCCACACATTTACAGTGACTTTTTCTCCCCCCCCCTCCCTCCTCCCAAGTCACCCCTCCACCCCCCCCCTCTCATCCATTTTAGGTATATAATCTAGGTTGCATTAATTCAGTCAGACAATGTTGTCATTCAACAAAAATACACCAGAAATTCTACTGAGTCCATTCTTTTCTTTTCTTCTCCTTCCATCAACTTAGGTAATGTTTGTTTCCGGTAGGTTTTCGCTATTGTATTTAATGTAAGGCTCCCATACTTGTTCGAATATTTCAATATTATTTCTTAAACTATATGTTATTTTTTCTAATGGAATACATTTATTCATTTCTATATACCATTGTTGTATTTTCAAATTATCTTCCAATTTCCAGGTTGACATAATACATTTTTTTGCTACGGCTAGGGCTAAGTAAAAACCTGAGCTTCAACGTGGAAAAGGCAAAGGAGATGATTTCGGACTTCAGAGGGGCCAGGGACGACCACCCTCACTACATATTAATAGCTACAGGTATATATACTCCATATATATCATTTGTCTGTGCGTGCATTATGCCTTCCTGCGTGTTCTGTACCGAGGACCGGAGTACGCTGTTTTGTTGGATTGTCCTTGTACAAAAATAATTAACTTGAACTCTTGCATGATGTGAAAATCATCTTTGACCCACCTTCACAACCAATGACCAAAAACCTGACGTGGAAATGCAAAACATCAAAACTAGCTGCCAGGTAAAGGAAGAGGCAGAAAGAGCTGCCACGGGTGGAATGGACTTAATTTCTTGTTCCTATACTGTGGGTTTGCATGATATTTCTGGCATGTTCACCAAAAAACAAACATTCTGGTTGTACATTTGAGGATGAAGTGTCACATCGGCCTACCTTTTCTGTTTTTAGAAGCATGTCGATTTTCTGGCAGCACTGCTCACATTTACTGGTTTTGCAACCTGTAAAATGAAACCACCAGTCGCTGATCCTTCGGGAAGCACGGCTTCAAGATTTGGAGGAGTCGATTTTGGACGGGGATGAGGAGAAACTGCTTCTCCCAGAGAACAGCAGATCTGTGGGATTTTCTGCCCAAAGGAAGCACTGGAGACTGACACATTAAATGTACTTGACCCAGACAGAGTTTTGAACAACAGCAGGGGAATTACTGGAGAGTTAGTGGACCATCGCCTTCCCAAGATCGTGTTATATGGTGAGCTCTCCACTGGCCACCGTGACAAAGGTGCACCAAAGAAGAGGTACAAGGACTGCCTAAAGAAATCTCTTGGTGCCTGCCACATTGACCACCGCCAGTGGGCTGATATCGCCTCAAACCGTGCATCTTGGCGCCTCACAGTTTGGCGGGCAGCAGCCTCCTTTGAAGAAGACCGCAGAGCCCACCTCACTGACAAAAGACAAAGGAGGAAAAACCCAACACCCAACCAACCAATTTTCCCCTGCAACCGCTGCAACCGTGTCTGCCTGTCCCGCATTGGACTTGTCAGCCACAAACGAGCCTGCAGCTGACGTGGACATTTACCCCTCCATAAATCTTCGTCTGCAAAGCCAAGCCAAAGAAAAAAGTGGAGTGCAGTCTACAGCCAGATCAGCCGCGATCTAATTGCATGGCAGGGCAGGGTCAGTGGGCTGGATGGTCAACTCCTGCTCCTGTTTTTCACAGTATGATCCCTCCTTTTTTTTAAAAAATATCAAATTCCACATTTTTATTGAATTTAAATTCCCCAGCTGCTTTAGTGAGATTTAAACTCTCCTTCCAATCAATGCAGCTAGTCCAGTAACTACTGTACAACTATGACTGACAAGCATCTGGGGAAAGGCTCAATGTCAAAACCACAACTTTAAGACAGCCGAATGAGTTAAATTCCTCTGCATTGTATTAGATTTCAGGGATTTCTTTTATTAATGGAAGTAATTCTGCAGGTTTTGGTTTTCATCCAGCAAAAACCAGAACCTTGCGGCTTCATGTAATTGATAGCTAAATTAACATTTTAAAATTTTAATGATTCTACACAGTCGAAGGTCCTTCCTGCCCATGAAAGCCTGTGCTGGCCAATTGCACCCAGTCAACTCACCAACTCCATAGGTCTTTGGAATGTCAGATGAAACCGGAACACCCAGAGGAACCCCATGTGAACTCACGGAGACGGTACAAACTCCTTACGGACTGCACCAGATTCGAACCCGGGTTGCTGGCTCCGTAATAGTGTTGTGCTTACCGTTCATTGTGACAAGATAGTTAGGATCGCTAAATGGTCAGGTCTTAAACTAATTGTACCCAAAATTACATAGGTGGTTAAGTTTTAAATAAATCAAAATTCAAATTTTTTGTCAGACCACATACACGACATTACATACAACTCTGAGATTCTTTTTCCTGTGGGCCAGGCAGAATTTTTTCTTCTCGGTCATACAAAAAAAACTGTACTCAAGAAAGGATACGTTTACAAAAGAGATAAATGTAAACAAAGAGATGCAAACTGTTCAAAACAGAAAATAAATATTCAGTAATAAATAGCATGCCATGCAAGTGTCTTTAAATGAGTCCCTGATTGAGTTTGTCGTTGAGGAGTCTGATGGTAGAGGGGGAGCAGCTGTTCCTGAACCTGCTGGTGCGATACCGCTTTCCTGATGGCAACAGCGAGAACAGAGCGTGTGCTGGGTGGTGGGGATCCTTAATAATCGCTGCCGCTCTCCGACGGCAGCATTCCCCATAGATTTTCAAGATAGTGGGGAGGGTTTTGCCCGTGATGTCCTGGGCTGCGTCCACCATCTTTTGCAGGGCTTTACTCTCAGGGGTATTGGTGTACCAATAACAGGCCATGATACAACTGGTCAGCACACTTTCCACCTTGCATCTGTAGACATTTGGGAAGGATTCCAATGTCATTCCAAACCCCCGCCAAGTCCTGAGGAAGTCGAAGCACTGACATGCTTTCTTCACGAAGACATTCATGAGTTGGGACCAGGTAAGATCCTCTGAGGTCATGACTCTCAGGAATTTAATGTCCTCAATCCTCAAAGCACTTATCACCATCTCTGGACACCGCAGAGGACCCTTTAGCCCCTGAGGGCATTAGGTTCATTGTGACAGTCCTGTTGTTGTTACTTGACCAACATCCAAAGTTCAGCACAAGATAGACTCTTGGTAGCAGCTGGGAATTTACACGGAGAGGAAAAGTTGAGAGGGATAAGGGCCAACTGCAGGCAAATGAGATGAACTCAGACATCTTGGGCAGCATGAAGAAGTTGGGCTGAATGTCCAGTTTCCATTTTGTACAGATCTATGGCTCTACATTAAACAATGGCGCACAATCACCACAAAACTCCTGGGTAATTTGTTGCATAAGTTGGACCCAACTCAAGACTCATCAATGATCCTGAAGGGCCTCCTCCATTCTGGATCATTAGGGACAGACAATAAAAATCCATACCAATAATAGCTCCACCTTTTCCCGCATCGTCCTGCAAATTGCGAGTTCCATAGCTAAATAGGGAATTCGACAACCCAGCTGTACAGAAGAGCGGTACGGTGAGCTTAGCACTGCTATCGTGCCAGTGACCTGGGTTCGAATCTGGCGCTGCCTGTTAGGAGGGCGCACGTTCTTCCCGTGAGCTGCGAGGGTCTTCCCACGCTTCAAAAATGCACAGGGACGGTTGGTTAATTGGGCAGCATGGGTTTCAATGGACAGAATCGGCTTCCACAATGTTGTAAATAAAAATTACTTAAAAAGCAAAGTGTAAAACAATACGATTCACCAAAATAACAAACCACAAAGCAACCACAAACAGAATCTCACCTTTCATTTCGGGATAATATACAGTCTTGCAGACTTGCAATCATGAACATTTCTCCCATCCTCTTTGCCAGAAAACATCTGCTGGTAATGTGGACTTGCATCTCTTCTTGCCTTATCACCTCGCCTGTTGCAATTCCACCCACATTTCTCAATTTAAACCGCCCTATCATAGCATTTCCCTCCTTCGTTCCATTTCTACACCCCTGCTCATTCCCCCAGATTGACAAATTTGCGGACCAAGTCGTTGAACTGAGAGCGAGAACCTGGTCGGGAGGCGCTAGAGCCACAATCTTGCCCTTAACGTCACCAAGACCAAAGAGTTTCTTGCCGAGTTTAGGAAAGGCAGAAGGAGGACGCACCTGTCCGCACTGATGGGACAGAGGTTGAGAAGGTTAGAACCTTCAAGTTCCTGGAGGACTACGTATCAGAAGACCTCCCTCAGAGGCAGCATAACCAATACAACCACAAAAAAAGGCACACTACTTTCTAAGGAGATTTGGCATGTCACCGAATACTCTACCAAACGTCTTCAGGTGCATTGTGGGAATATACTGACAGGAAGCGCCACAGCTTGATTTGGTAATTGGACTGCCCACAACACAGAGGACAACAGTATACCCAGATCCATCACAGGCCCCAACCTCCCATCTATTGCAGACGTCTATGCGAGGCACTACCAAGAAGCAGGCAGCCAACCTGGTCACAACATTTCTCACTGCTACCTCCAGGTAAAAGTTACAGTAGCCAGAAATTCAGCACCTCTCGGGTCAAAATAGTTCCTTTTTAACAGCTATCAAGTTCGTGAACCTCCCCCCCAACCCCTCCCCCCCATTACACTAATCATAGATTGCACCAACAGACTGCACTATTGCCGAGTCACTTTAACTGAAATCATGAAAATCCGTAGACACTGCAAATGTAGTAAAAAACACAAAGCTGGAGAAACTCAGGAGGTCAAACAGTGTCCTTTATATAGTAAGGACAGAAATACATAACCAATGTTTTGGCCTTGAGCCCTTCAAGGTATGGAAAAATGTTGACTGGCATCCGAACAAAAGAGTGGGAATGTTTGGACATGTTACTGCATTTCATGTTACAGAACATAATATTACACAAAATCACCTGCTGTAAGGCATTAGAGTCGCCCCTTACAGTAAGCGAAGCAAAAGAGAGTCTCTTCGGAGACACTGAGGGTAAGTAGATTCACCTCCAGCGCTCCCGCAGCCGCACAGGGCTCCAGCTCGATTTATCAGTAACTTGAGCCCCAGATCCAAATCTCCAACACGATCAGGAAGCCATCAGTGTCCGAAGCCCTTCTGGAGCTCGAATCTCAGCTCCGATACTTGGTTCCCACGAGCCAGTCTCCAGCAGCCTGTGTGGGTTTCCCAACCGCAAGTCAACCACAACCCGTGTGGGTCCTCCAATCACTGAGCCACTCGCTAGTCCGCTGTCACGGTCACCGTCCTGTTGGATCGCTTCAACTTCTTTTTTTTATTTTTCACACCCTGCTTCTCCTTCTCAACAGGGGAGTGCTCCCCCCTCCCCCCGTTTCCAGTGCCCTCAGCCGGACCGCTGCTCTCCTGGAGTCTGCAACTGCTTGAGTCTGTTGCCGACCACAGGCATGCAGACCCCATGGTTGCTGGGTGGTGGAACCATTCTGAGCAGTTGCACCATCACTGCTCTCCCGGGTCTGCTCCAGCAGCACTGCTGTTTTGTTTTAAGAGCACCCAACCCAACCACCCTGGTCACGGAGACATTCCTGCGTCCAGATTAGGAGCACTACAACCCACTTGTTCAGCATTACCCCCTTAGTGGGGGGGAGGTTCACGAACTTGATAGCTGTTAAAAAGGAACTATTTTGACCCTAGAGGTGCTGAATTTCTGGCTACTGTAACTTTTACCTGGAGGTAGCAGTGAGAAATGTTGTGACTAGGTTGGCTGCCTGCTTCTTGGTAGTGCCTCGCATAGACGTCTGCAATAGATGGGAGGTTGGGGCCTGTGATGGATCTGGGTATACTGTTGTCCTCTGTGTTGTGATCAGTAAAGTCTGGGCATCAGGATAGTCCAATCTTGAGAAATAAATTTTATCCAGAATTTGGATGAGGACTTTCAAAGAGGAGGCATAATTTAGGCCTTGGGACTACACAGCCCAATGTGCTCCATTATAAAGAAACATCTCTAGGATTAGGTTTCGCTGCCTGAAGGTTCAGAGAAAACACTCTCAAAATTTCCAGCCGAACTGACCTAGCCATGATCTGTTATTTTTACCCCTTCCAGAGGGTTGCATGGGCCCAGAGGAGCAAGGAGTGAAACACACAGCGAGTCTGGCCTTACATCAAGTGCTCATTGCTGAACAATTTTATTCCCAGAACATTGGGCTCTGCACCTTTTTCAGTAGGTGACTGAATGCTGATAAAATTGTACTAACCCGATAAATAACTTGTACTGAAGGAGGAACGTTTAGGGGAGACATCAGGAGGAAGTTGTTTTCTCCCCCCCCCCCCCCCCCCCCCCCACTTTTACACGCAGAGCTGTGGGGGCCTGGAATGCCTTGCCAGAGGGTGATGGTGGAGGTTGGAACATTAGGGGCATTTAAGAGACTCTGAGACAGACACATGGATAAAAGAAAAATAGGTTACGAGGTAGGGAGGGTTTTGTTTCTTTCCGTGGGAACATCTAGGATGGGCCGAAGGGTCTGTACTGTGCTGTAATGTTCTAAGTTCGATGAAAGCAACTTCATTTATATGTGAATGCCATCATTTAGGTTGCTAATTTTCATCCAATAAAGAAAGGAGCAAGTTTACCTTGCACCTAGAGTAAACCAGTGGGGACTTTTTATTAAATATCAGTGCCTACAATTAGTCTCCACTCACCACACTTCGGATGCGCTGTTCAGACAGGCCAAGACACCGTTTGGATTCATGCGAGACCACACAAATGCAGTTTTTTCTCCACAAATATTACCGCTTGTCCCTCAGTCGGAGTCAGGAAGGGTCAGAAGAGGTCAGGTCAGGGTTTGCATTGCTCAGTGTAACTTTTCTATGGTTTAATTCATTTTGAGGAGAGAAACAGAAGGGGGAAAAGGATGGAGTCTCTTCTTCTCCACCCAGACTGTGGATGATGTGAAGCATTGGGGTAGGGGTGGGGGTGGGGGGGGGGGGGGAGGAAACAGAGAACAACCAGCTAATGGCTGGTATCCTTTTCAAAGTGAGTGCACAATACCAACAGACTACATTTGCAAACAATACCCAAAGGTTGTCAAGAGGATGGGTGTCAGCAGTGGGGTTTTACGGCCCCAATCAGTGGTGGGAAGGGTTGACGAGCAAGGGTGGGGGGGGGGGGGGAGGGGTTCTGCAGCGAGGGACCAGAATCTCCTTTTACCACAGCCAAGGAAAGCAACGTGGAAAATAAAACCAAGGTTAAATCATCCAGACACGTTTTGAAACCACTTCAATTGAGGGATTAAGAGACCACCTTTCAAAGCAATTTCTGAAGAATTATGGATTTCTAGTGAAATAAAACACAGAAATGTCACATGACCTTTGCAAGGGTGACTGGGTGCATTTTGTGTTTCGTGGGAACACCCAGTTAAACCTTAGTGCCTGGCGTGCAAAATCCAACGTGACAACTGTCAATGTCACTGCAAGGTTAGAAAATCTGCAAAAATTCTTCTCACGTTTGTGCAGCTAAAAAAAATCCCTTTGAAGTTGCTTTGTCCTCTTCCCTCCAATAACTACAGCAAGACAACAATGGCCTGGATTTTGCCAGCACACCCATAGCGCGCCATCACTACACCACCCGCCCCCTCTCCCCCCAAATGTGCTTACGGATAATTAGCGAACCATTTCAGTTCGTTCCTCCCATGGCCCTTGTGAGCGGGGCAGCCAGAATTAACATGAATCACTTTAAAGTCGTTGTTTAAAAGTTCGTAAATTCTATTCACATTCACACACAAAGATAGATCGATGAGATAAGAATTTAAAGGCAATGTAATTTTTCTTCCAATGTCCCTCTTTGAGTAAGTAAGAAACGAGACACCGCACGGTTTTAAAATAAAAATAGATGATTTCGCGACCAGGAGCTGTTTGGGAGTAATTGTAATTTAATTGCGCATTTACAAACTCATTTGAAAGAACCTGCTCAAACATTTCTTTTTAAATCATCTCATTTAACAGTTATCTGGTTCTTCAACCCCTCCACATCATACTAACCATCGCTATATTCCAGAAACATCTGGCTGCACCACTAAAATACCACTAACTGCAACTGTCTATTTATTCTTTTAGATTTATTATCTCATTTTTTGTATCGCGTTATATTCTGGTAAATTAATCTGTACTGTCGTTGGTGCATCTTACGCACCTGTGTGGCTGCAGGAAATAAGAATGTCAATGAGTCCCTGATTGAGTTTGTCGTTGAGGAGTCTGAGGGTGGAGGGGGAGCAGCTGTTCCTGAACCTGGTGCGAATCATGTGGCACCGACACCTCTTTCCTGATGGCAGCAGCGAGAACAAAGCGTGTGCTAGGTGGTGTGGATCCTTGATGATTGCTGCTGCTCTCTTATGACAGCGTTCCCCGTAAACATCCTCGATGGTGGGGAGGGTTTTTACATGTAATGTCCCGAGCTGTTTCCACTACCTTTTGCCGGGCTTTACACTCAAGCATATCGGTGCTCCCATACCAGGTCATGATCCAGCTGGTCAGCACAGTTTCCACCGCACCTCTGTGGAAATTTGCCAGGGTTTCCGATGTCGCGTCAAACCTCCACAAACTCCACGAAAGAGCCAGTTAGTTCTGACAAGAACCGAATGATTTTTGCATTTGACAGCACGTTTACAGACACAGGAAGTTCCTGTCCAATTGGACTTCATTTATACCGAGCATTGATAATATTGCAACAATTTTCCACGCAACTTTGTCAAAATCCTTTGGGCGATCACATCTCCAAAATTTTGCGTTCAGAGTGATATAAATCTTGGCACAACTTTCACAATGAATAAAGGTTCCAATATTCATTCAGGTTAAACTCCAAAGCTGCAATAAAAGTTGTCTTTGACTGTTAAATTTCAATATTTGCCACAAATTAAACATTTTAGGCATTTATTCTGATTTTTTTTTAGTTTAAATTCTCATGACAGCATACAATTAGAGAACAAGGAAGCGGTTAATATTAAAACAGTGGTTCTGCCAGAGGTACTGTAACAGTAGCGTTGCCACTTGTGCAGACCCAGGAAAGCGGAGACACAGTGCTGCTCTGAAGGCCTCAACTGCCCAGTCCCAATGCCAGCGGCTCTCTAGTTAAACGGCCTGTTAGAGGTGCTGAAGGCGTTTTTTTTTAAATCCTGCCACCACTGGCCTGTGCCCAGATGACGGCGCCCATGTTCGGCAGCAGCCACGATGGGGTTGCAGCCTCCAGGAAGCAGCGGACCCAGTGCAGGATACCCCTTTCCCTCTCATTGAGAGGGAGAAGCAGAGGAGACGGCCCGACAGGGCGGCAGACCAGCAAGGGGCTCAGCGGCTGAGGGACCCACACAGGCTGCGGGTGACTTGCGGTCGGGGGACCCGCGGGGAGGGGCGCTCATGGGAACCAGGTATCGGAGCAGGAATTCAAGAGGGTGGCTGATGGATCGAACAGGTGTCTGTGCGGCTGCGGGAATCGCTGGAGACGAATCCACGGACACTCAGTGACTCTGAAGGGACTCTCTTTTATTCCTCTTTCTCCTGTACCGTAATGGCAGCTCTGTCTATCTTGTGGCAGGCAGAAGACAATTTTGTGTAATATTACATGTTCGATACTATTACATGCCAATAAAGGAATCTTGAATCTAAAATATTTTATATAATCACCTGTCAATATAAACATCAACCAATCTTTAACCTACCATAAATCATTAGTTACATTTGCAAGAAAAAAATAGAAATGTGCTACATTTTTATTTATGAAATTGGATCTTTTCTGATCAACTAGTGGTGAATTTGACGTGAATGATTTATATCAAACCAGGTCAATAACGTTCCAGTAAGCAGACTAGAGACAACTTTCCCAGAATTTGATTGATCATTAAGGGGCAGATGGCCATAACAGACAAAATTCTCTTCCCAGCAGACGTGCTTGGATACCACTGTCAATTTAGCAGTTAACACAACACTATTACAGCACCAGCGGTCCAGGTTCGAATCTGGCGTTGTCTCTCGAGAGTTTTGGGGTTTCCTCTGGTTTCAAAATGTACGGGGTTGTGG